>NC_026002.2:40421622-40679122 GCF_000442705.2 Elaeis guineensis
GGTTGGTTAATTTCTTCTCTTCTATCCTTTAATAAAATCCTCAAAAATTATTAGGTTCCTAAAAATGATTAAGTTATAGTGATAACTAAGTCATAGCCTCCCATTAAGTGAGTGATAATGAGTCCATTAGTTTAATAATCACTGGAGGCCCAAAGGCCTGATGCTTATTGTCTAATGAAATTATCATTCATAATATGATAATTTGGTTGAGTCTTTCAGATGGTGGTCAAGTTGGCCGGCCAAAGTCGGGCCTGATCATTTATTGGTCAGATTCACCAAATCAAGTCATGTTAATGGTTGGACCTAACCAGATCTTTTCAATGGAGGCCCAAAGCTTACTGATTAGGTTCTGGGGCAAAATTAATTACTAGAAGTTGTTTAGAGAAATAACTGGTTATGAACCTACCCATAGATGCACATGAGTTGACCAACCAAAGTTGGGCTCGTGTGTGGTCTGTGTAGATTCTAGTACCCACTAAGAAATTAAAGTAATTCTTCGAATTAGAGGTTGAGGCTACCAGTTCGTAAAAATACTGGGAGAAACTTTAGACTAAAGTCCAAGTCTTTAGTATTAATAATTTATATACTAATAAAGGTCTGATTTTCTTTTATGTAGCTATAGCCACTATCCTGTCACTCCGGTCATTATTAGATAATGACAAGCTCATGGGACCTAATTTTGATAGCTGGTATCGAAAATTGAAAATCATCCTTGAGCATGAGCGGATCTTTTATGTAGTAACAGATCCGGTACTTGAGGAGCCACCCCAAACGCTAGAGGGATGGTCCGAGACATTTACCAAAAGTGGCTCAACGACCGCACCACCGTTCGGTGCATAATGCTGGCGGCAATGAATGATGAGTTCAGTCGCAGGTTCGAGAACGTCCAGCCACAGGAGATGCTTCAAATGTTGAACGACTCCTTTGGCACGCCTGACGACGTTGAAAGGCACAAAACTAGTTATGCCATTTTCAATGCTCGGATGAGGGATGGGGCCTCAGTCACTGATCGTGTACTGTACATGATCGAAATGATTGAGCACCTAAGTAAACTGGGCTTTTCCTTGCACGAGCAGCTCGGTAAGGATGCGATCCTTAATTCTTTGCCCAAGTCCTTCCTCTCCTTTCTTACTCATTTTTGAATGATAAAGCCTGCAGTGAACTACCACGGTTTGTTGGGGTTGCTGCAGAACTTTGAGAAGGACCACCAGCTCCATAAGGAGTCGGTGAATATTGTGGGAGGGTCTTCTTCTGGTCGTCGACCCTTTAAGAAAGGAAAGAAGAACAACAAGAAGAAGAATAAAAAGGTGCAGCCGCATGCAGGGACGTCTGCACAGGGTCAGACCAAGAAGCACAAGCCCGATCAGAGCCAGACGGAGTGCTTCTTTTGCAAGAAGCAGGGGCACTGGAAGAGGAACTGTCCTCTATACATTGCCTCCCTAGACCCAAACAGGCCGAAGAAGAAGCAAGGTAATTATATGATAATACCTTACAACTTTTTTATTTGTGATACTACTGCCTGGGTATTGGATACTGGAAGTCCTTACATATCTGTAATTTGATACAGGGTCTGCAGGTCAGTAGGAGATTTGATGAAGGTGAGAGGTTCTTGAACGTTGGAGATGGAAGCAAAGTTTCAGTTCTAGCTTTAGGAATCATGAACCTTGTAATCAACTCTCGTAATATAATTCTGAGTGAATGTCACTATTGTCTAAGTTTTTTATTAAATATTATTTCTTTAGGCCTTTTGACCATGTACAGCTATGAATTTTTAATAAAAAAAAATATTTGCAATATCTTTTTGAATAGTATTACAATATTTGTTAGATAACTAAATAATGAAATTTACTTTCTATCACAGTCTGTTAATATGGTTCAAACCTCCGGTAAACACCCTAGAATGGATAATATGTCAGAAGTCTACCTTTGGCACTGTAGGTTAGGTCATATCAATAAGAACAGGATAAACAGGTTGGCTCAAGAAGAAATTTTTGAAGTTGGTGACTATGAATCACTTCCAACCTGTGAGTCCTGTCTTCTTGAGAAGATGACCAAATCATCTTTTACTGAAAAAGGTGAGCGAGCCAGTGAACTCTTGGGTCTGATACATTCTGATGTATGTGGACCCATAAGCTCAAGTGCAAGAGGTGGATATTTCTACTTCATAACCTTCACAGACGACTTATCGAGGTATGGGTATGTCTACTTAATGAAGCATAAGTCGGAGTCGTTTGAAATGTTTAAACTATTCCGAAATGAGGTAGAAAAATAAACTGAAAAGTGTATTAAAACTCTTCAATCTGATCGAGGAGGTGAATATCTTTTCAATGAGTTTCTGACATATCTTGGAGAGAATGAAATTCTCTCTCAGTGGACTCCTCCTGAAACACCACAGCATAATGGTGTGTCTGAAAGGAGGAATCGGACCTTATTGGACATGGTTCGATCCATGATGGGGTTTGCTAGTCTGTCGATCATCCTCTGAGGATATGCACTCGAATCGGCTTATTACCTTCTAAATAAGGTTTCGAGTAAGTTTGTAACCAAAATGCCTTATGAGATATGGATAGGACGTAAGTCAGTACTCTCGCACCTTAGGGTTTGGGGGTGTCCGACTTTTGTTAAACGTTTAATTACAGACAAGCTTGGACCTAGGTCTGACAAGTGTTATTTCATAGGGTACCCAAAAGAGACCAAAGGGTATTATTTCTACCTAGCTGATGAGCAAAAGGTGTTTGTCAGCCTTAAGGCAATCTTTTTGGAAAAGAAGTTCCTTGGTGAAGGGACTGTTGCCTCTAAGGTCGAACTTGAGGAAGTTCGGTAGGTGAAAAAACTGACACAACTTGCTGAACTTAAACCAGATTTGGTTAGATCAGATCCGGAGCTCATTGTTCCTACACCCTTAAGGCAGTCTAGTAGAGTACCACGTCAACTAGACAGATACTATGGTTTCTTGATCCGGGACGGTGATCCTGTCGAACTTGATGAAAATGATGAGGATCCGATCACTTACATGGATGCAATGCAGAGACCTGACTCTGAGAAATGGCTAGAGGCCATGAAATTCAAAATAGAGTCCATGAAGGTCAATGATGTGTGGACATTGGTTGACCCATCCGAAAGAGTAAAATTCATAGGGTATAAGTGGGTCTTCAAGAGGAAGAGGGGCGCAGATAGAAAGGTGAAAACCTATAAAGCTTGTCTGGTTGTCAAGGGATATCGTCAACGTTATGGTATAGACTATGACGAGATATTTTCTCCTATGGCAATGCTCAAATCCATTCGGATTATGTTTGCGATAGCTGTCCATCTGAACTATGAAATCTGACAGATGGATGTGAAGACAGCTTTCCTAAATGGAGAGCTGGACGAAGAGGTGTATATGATACAACCTGAAGGGTTCACATCCACAGATGAGTCTAAGGTGTGCAGGCTACAGAGGTCTATTTATAGACTTAAGCAGGCATCCCGGAGTTGGAACATATATTTTGATAGGACGATCAAGACGTATGGCTTCATTAAGAACGGAGAAGAGCCCTGCATTTATAAGTGGGCTAATTATCCAGTAGTGGTATTTATTGTATTGTATGTGGATGACATTCTCTTAATCGGGAATGATGTCCCTACATTACAGGGAATAAAGATTTGGCTGTCGTCACAGTTCTCCATGAAGGATATGGGAGAAGCTTCCTACATCCTAGGGATGAGGATCTATAGGGATAGATTTAAAAGGTTGCTTGACTTATCTCAGTCTACGTACATTGATACTATGCTGAAGAGGTTCAGCATGGAGAATTTTAAGAAAGGCTATCTACCGATAGGCCATGAAATTTCTCTCTCGAAGAGGGATTGTCCGACAACACCTCAAGAGAGAGAGCGTATGGGTAGAATTCCATATGCTTCGACAGTGGGATCTATCATGTACGTCATGACATGTACACGATCAGATATGGCATACTCACTAGGGGTAGTGAGTAGATACCAATCTGATCCAGAAGAGAATCACTAGAAGGTTGTTAAAACCATCCTGAAGTATTTAAGAAATACTAAGGACCAGTGGCTTATTTATAGTGAATCGGACTTGAGACTTATGGGGTTTACAGACTCCAGTTTCCAGTCTAATCATAATGACAGCAAGAGTGTGTCGGGATTTATTTTTATCCTTAATGGTGGGACTGTCTGCTAAAAGAGTTTCAAGCAGCACACTGTGGCTGATTCAGTTTGCGAGGCAGAGTATGTCGCTGCATCAGATGCTGCCAAAGAAGTGGTGTGGCTGAGAAAATTCATCACCGAGCTCGAAGTAGCACCCTCCCTTGTTGGTCCAGTTCTGCTCTATTGTGATAGCTCTAGAGCCATTGCTCAAGCGAAGGAACCGAAGGCACATCAGAGGATGAAACATATTCTGCACCGCGATTATCTCATCCGAGAAATCATGGATAGAGGTGACGTCGACCTTCAGAAGATCGACAGGAAGGAGAACCTGGCTGACCCATTCACTAAAGCCATTGTGGTGAAGGAGTTCAACGACTTCAAGTCGAAGATGGGTATTAGATACTGCACCGATTGGCTTTAGGCCAAGTGAGAGATTATTGGGAATAGTGTTCCAAAGCCAATCGTCAGTCTATTGACGGTTGTGCTCTTTCTTGTATTAGTATATGAATTATAAATAATTAAAAATTATTTTGATATTTTTCATCTTAAATTGTTTCATCTTCTAATGAACTCTTGTATTGTAGTGAAGTCCTTAGGACTATTTAGACTCGATAAAGGAGGATTTGTCATTTAGTCCTTAAACTAGTTCGCGACCAAATGATATGTTGTTACCAAGGACAACAATGTTTGTCAAGCATAGGTCGTTGTGTGCCATATGGGTTGGTTGTCCTCTTAACCAAGGAGTGTAGGACACTGGTATGGCATACAGATGAGATGTAAAGGTACATCTGCACTGAACGTGACCGACTTCGAAGCTTATTCTGTTGTCAAGATTTGCTTCGATGGGATATGGGTATAACTGTCCCTCCGACCTGAGACCACCATGGTGACTTGCAAGAAACTCACTGTACTTAGGCACTGGACTATCTGAATTTCTAATTTAGTGATGGAAGGCTGCTGGGTATAGTCAAGTATTTGACTTATCGGTGCGTGTGTCAAGATGGGATTGACCACTCCAGTTCAGGAGCTGTGTACAGTCGTGTTTCAATTTAGAAAAATCTTGGCCAGGGTAGTCCTAGTGAGGAGTCATAGCACTATTTGAGTTGAGCATGATTCGGATGATCTAATCAGGGTTGACAGTTTAATTCTGAGTCATCCTATACACAGAGGTCAAAAGGGATGAATTATACAGTAATCATATTCGCGTAGGTTCTGAATGTTGCGATTACGACTATTCGACATATCCGGATGTCGGGTTCCTATCTGATCTGATGGCTGGTGAAGAGTCCCACTGGACTGGGACTCTTCGACCAAGAGTCCTAATGCTCAGAAACTCTGAGTCCTACGTGTTTGGGACTCTGTGATCGAGAATCAGAATTTTTTGATCACGAGTTTCACATATTTTGGGTACCGGGGTCAAGAGTCCCACTGCTTTGGGACTCTTTGATCAAGGTTTCATATCGATGGACTTTGATGTCCGATTGCCCATCGATTTAGACTCAGTATTTATGAGAGATTTAATTAGTGATTTGATCGCTAATTAACTCAATTTGATTGAGTAATTATTTTTGGATCAAGTCCAATTGAATAGGATTCAGTTGGGTTTGACCCGATTAGGTTAAGAGTTGACCTAATCACCAAGGTGGTTTGGTCCCTGATCTGATCAAGGGTTGGGCTTAGTCAATTTCTAATTTGATTAGAATTTTATTGAGCCTAATTAAACCTAATTGTGTTGGGTTTAACTTAGTCTAATTGTACCTAACCTATTTTAATAAGGTTGGTTCAATTAGGTTGATTTAATATTTGAAACCACTTTGACTTATCTCCCTGCGCCACCTCACCCACCTGTGCCTATTTGAATTCACGATAAACAAGTTCTCATGAATTTTTTCCCACACAGAAGCCTTCCCACGCCCCTCCTATGTGCGCCATTTTGAGTGGATAAAGATGGTTGGTTGGCCATTCAAATTCAAATGATGTTTGTGTAGGAACCAGATCTAGGGTTTCAGGGTTAGATCTTGAAACTTTTTCAAGATCATACAGCGGAAGACTAAAATAAATCAAAATTTATTTTCTAAAATCAGAGAATCCCTAAATCTAAGATCCTATTATATGATTATTACATAGCATTAAATCAAAAATCAAAATATATATATACAGCATGAACTACATGTTGATCATATCAACATGTTTCTATACTACATCTAATGTATGTATTAAACAATAGATCAGATCTATTACCTTGCAAGTTAGACATTCTAACCTCACTGATCTGGACTTTAGAATGATGTTGCAAGCCGCACACATGTTCGACTTCTAGGAGTCATCTACACGAGCCCATGAATCTCGATCAGAAGTCTTGCTTCAGGAAATCAGCACAGTATGCTAGTACTGCGCTGATCCTTCTTTGATGGTTGATCAGGTGCCTCCTTCTTCTAGATTTGGACTCTTCAAAAGATGGAAAGTAGGAGGAGGAGTTTCATATCTGAGATACTCTCAGAAAACTCAAGATGGAGGAAGGAAAGATATGAAAACAAACAACCCTAGAAGAAGACCCTCTTCTTCTTCTCGTTTCTCTCTCTAGATACCCTATCTTGTGTCTATTATATCTCCACGACCCAAAGGTATTTCTCTCTGATTTTTGGATGGCCCAAAGGTCTCTTAAATATCTATCTTTTTCAAAAATTTCATGAAGAAACTCATTTTATAGAGAGAGATATGATAGAGTCCTTGTCTAGGTCAAATACCTAGTCAAGGCTTATCCAAACATGGCAAGATAAGGGGCGCCCAACTCTTGAGCACCTCCTCCTTATTTTCATGCATGGATTATCAGCAAAAGGTGCACAATGTGTATCCTAAAATCCATAAAAATTTTAAAAAAAAATTGGATAAATTTGGTGCAAAATTGAAAGAGTTTTGGATTTCTAAAACTCTATCTCATAGAATTCGAAATCCAAACTTATTCCTCTTTGATTTGATCCAAACCACCTTCCATGTAAGAAAGAAGAGAGAAAACCTTTTATGAATGAGGGAGAGACCTGGGAGAGGGCTTCTTTCACACAAAATAAGAGGAGATTGGCGTTGAATGAGAGAGAGGGCGTGGGGAAGGCTTATGTGGCGCAAGGTGGAATCCTAGTCTTACTAGGATTCTATCTTATGACTTATTTTAATTTGGTTTCTCAAATCAAATCAAACCAAAATTAGATCAATTTAATTAAAATAGGTCTTAACCCAATTAAGAACATAATTTAATCAGATTAAATTAGATTTAAATCTGATTTAATTTTCTAATCAAATTAGAAATTAGATTGACCCAAGTCCTAGTTGAACTAGGATTAGTTTTTCCTTGCACTTGGCTTATCCAATAAACCAATTGGACTTGATCCAATCAAGCTCAAACTAAATTTAATTAAATTATATTTAATTAGACTTAATCTCAGCTCATTGGCTTAATCAAATTAAGCTAATTAGCAATCGAATTGCTAATCGATCCTCCTGCAACACTTGTATTGGGTTAAATGTCAATCGTATTGATTATTTAACACTAGAACGATTCTTAATCGTTGATCAACCATCCGATCGAATCATAAATTCTAATGTGTGTGATCTCATAGGTCTGAACCTAAGTCGATAGTATAGGAATAAATTTTTATACCAATAGAAGTGACCATCTAGCAATGGTACCCGACGACCGGATAGGTCGAATGTGTAGAATAACATCCTTAGAACCTATGTGGATATAGTTTTCATATAATTCATCCCCTTGACCAAAATGATCATAGGACACCCCAGAGTTCAACTGTCAACTCTGATCAGGTTGTCCACATTGTATTTCAAAATATCAAATCCATCTGATGGATTATCCTGGCCAAGATTTTGCTAAATTAAAATACAGCGACTCATTCTTCTCCAACTCTTGGAGTGGTCAATCCCATCTCGATCACACTCTGACTTTGCAAGTACTTGACTGTGCCCAGAAGCCTTCCGTCCCTGAATTAGAAATTCAGTTAGTCCAGTACCAAAGCACAGTGAGTTGCTTGCAAGTCACTGAGGCGATCTCAGGTCTAAGGGATACTTATACCTATATCCCATCAGAGATATTCTCGACAGTAGAATACTCTGAAGTTGGTCACATTCAATGATGATGTACCAGTACATCTCATCTGTATGCCATACCAGTGTCTCCACACTCTTTGGTTAAGAGGACAATCAATCCATATGGCTTACAGCGACCTATGCTCGATAGAAGCTGTCGTCCTTATTAACAGCCTATCATTTGGTCGTGAACTGTTTTAAGGACTAATCGATAAATCCTCTCTTTATCGAATCTAAATAGTCCTAAGGACTTCATCATAACAACGGAGTTCATTTGAAGATGAAAGCTTATGATGAAAATATCAAATATATTTTATTTATTAACAAATCAATTACAATACTTGGTTGCTCAACCGTCAACAGCTTGACGATTACTTTTTGGGACACATTTCCCAACAACTCCCACTTATCCTAAAGCCACTCGGCATAGTATCTAATACCCATCTTTGACTTATGGTTGTCGAACTCCTTTATCGTCAGGGCTTTAATGAAGGGGTCGGTCAGGTTCTCCTTTCCATCGATCTTCTGAAGGTCGATGTCACCTCGATCCACGATCTCCCGGATCAGGTGGAAGCAGTGCAAGATGTGCTTCGTTCGCTGATGTGCTTTGGGTTCCTTCACCTGAGCTATGGCACCAATGCTATCGTAGTAGAGCAGGACCGGACCATCGAGGGAAGGTGCTACTCCAAGCTCATTGATGAATTTTTTCAGCCACACAGCTTCCTTCGCGGCATCCGATGCTACGATGTACTCCGCTTCACAAACAGAGTCCGCCATAGTATGCTGCTTGGAACTCTTCCAGCAGATAGCTCCATCATTCAGAGTAAAGATATAACCCGACATGCTCCTGCTGTCATCATGGTCAGATTGAAAGCTAGAGTCTGTGAACCCCACAAGTTTCAGATCTGACTCGCCATAAACCAACCATTGGTCCGTAGTATTTCTCAAATACTTAAGGATGGCTTTAACCACTTTTCAGTAATTTTCTTCAGGATCAGATTGGTATCTACTCACTACTCCTAGTGAGTATGCCACATCTGGTCTTGTACATGTCATGGCGTACATGATAGATCCCACGACTGAAGTATATGGGACTCTACTCATACGCTCTCTCTCTTCCGGAGTTGTCGGACAATCCTTCTTAGAGAGAGAAATTCCATGGCCTATCGGTAGATAGCCTTTCTTGGAATTCTTCATGCTGAACCTCTTCAGTACAGTGTCTATGTATATGGACTGGGATAATCCAAGCATCTTTTTAGATCTATCCCTATAGATCTTCATCCCTAGGATGTAGGATGCTTCATCCAAGTCCTTCATGGAGAACTGTGATGACAACCAAACTTTTATTCCCTGTAGTGCGGGGATGTCATTCCTGATTAAGAGAATGTCATCCACGTATAAGACAAGGAATATCACAACTGGACCATTTGCCCATCTATAGATGCAGGGCTCTTCTCCATTCTTAATGAAGCCATACGTTTTGATCACCTTATCAAAACACATGTTCCAACTCCAAGAAGCTTGCTTCAATCCATAAATGGATCTCTGAAGCTTGCACACCTTGGACTCATCTGTGGATGTAAACCCCTCAGGTTGTATCATATACACCTCTTCGGTCAGCTCTCCATTCAGAAAAGCTATCTTTACATCCATCTGTCAGATCTCATAATCTAGATGGGCAGCTATTGCAAGCATTATCCGAATGGATTTGAGCATTACCACAGGAGAAAAATGTCTCATCATAGTCAATACCATAACGTTGACGATACCCCTTGGTGACCAGACGGGCTTTATAGGTCTCCACCTTTCTGTCTGTGCCCCTCTTCCTTTTGAAGACCCATTTACACCCAATGGATTTTATCTCTTCAGGTGGGTCAACCAATGTCCATACATCGTTGACCTTCATGGATTCTATTTCGAATTTCATGGCTTCAAGCCATTTCTCGAAATTAGATCTCTGCATTGCATCCATATAGGTGATCGAATCCTCATTATTCTCATCAAGTTCGATGGGATCACCGTCCCAGACCAAGAAACCGTAGTATCTGTCCGGCTGACGCGGTACTCTACCGGATCGCCTTAATGGTGCAGGTACATTGAGCTCCGAATCTGATCTAATCATATCCGACTCAGGTTCAGCTATTGGTGTCAGTCCTTCTACCTATTGAACTTCATCAAGTTCAACCTTAGAGGCAACGGTTCCTTCACCAAGAAACTCTTTTTCTAAAAAAATTGCCTTAAGACTTATGAACACCTTTTGTTCATTAGCATGGTAGAAAAAATATCCTTTTGTCTCTTTGGGGTACCCTATGAATGAGCATTTGTCAGACCTAGGTCCAAGTTTGTCTGTGACTAATCGTTTGATATAGGCCGGGCATCCTCAGATCCTAAGGAGTGAAAGTGCTGGTTTACGTCCTGTCCATATCTCATATGGAGTCTTAATTACAGACTTACTTGAAACCCTATTTAATAGATAATAGGTCGATTCGAGTGCATATCCCCAGAAGGATATCGACAAGCTAGCAAAATCCATCATGGATCGGACCATGTCTAACAGAGTCCGATTCCTCCTTTCAGACACACCATTATGCTGTGGTATTCCTAGAGGAGTCCATTGGGAGAAAATTCCATTCTCTCCTAGATATGTGAGAAACTCACTAGAAAGGTATTCTCCTCTTGGATCAGATCGAAGAGTTTTAATACTCATCCCAGTTTGTTTTTCTACTTCACTTCAGAATCATTTGAACATTTCAAATGAATCCGACTTATGTTTCATCAGATAGACATATCCATATCTGGATAGGTCATTCGTGAAAGTTATGAAGTAGAAATATCCACCTCTAGCACTGGTGCTTATGGGCCCGCATACATCAGTATGTACTAGGCCCAAGAGCTCAATAGCTCTCTCACCTTTTCCAGTAAAAGGTGACTTGATCATTTTACCAAGAAGACAGAACTCACAGGTTGGAAGTGATTCACAATCACTGACTTCGAGGATTCCCTCTTGAGTCAACCTGTTTATTCTGTTCTTGTTTATATGACCTAGCCTACAGTGCCATAAGTAGATATCTGACACACTATCTAATCTAAGGTGCTTGTCAGTAGAATAGACTCTTATCAGGCTTGATCTTTCTGGTCTGGCCCTGCACTGGTGTCCCAGCCTGAACATTCACCTTCTTCACTTTCTTCTTCTTGTTCTTCTTCCCTTTCTCAAAAGGTCGAGAACCAGAAGACGAACCTCCCACTAAGTTCACCGACTCCTTGTGAAGTTGGTGATCCTTCTCAAAGTTCTGAAGCAACCCCAGTAACCCATGGTAGTTCTTTTTAGGCTTTGTCATTCTATAATGAGTGAAGAATGGGAGATAAGACTTGGGCAACGAGTTCAGTATTGCATCTTTCCCAAGCTGCTCATGCAAGGAAAAGTCGAGCTTGCTCAATCGTTCCATCAGCTCGATCATGTACAATACATGATCAGTGACAGAGGCACCATCCCGTATTTTAGCGTTGAAGATGGCACAACTAGTCTTGTGCCTCTCTACGTCATCGGGTGTGCCAAAGGCATCCTCCAACACTTGAAGCATGTCCTTTGGCTGAGCCATCTCGAATCTGCAACTGAACTCGTCACTCATGGCAGCCAGCATGATACAGCGCACCGTAGTTCGGTCACTGAGCCACTTCTGGTAAGTGTCTCTGACTGTTCCATGTGCATTGGCAGCTGGCTCCTTAGGTGCAGGATCCATTATCACATATAGGATTCGTTCATGCTCCAGGACTATCTTCAACTTTCGGTACCAGCTATCGAAGTTGGATCCCACCAACTTATCATTGTCCAACAATGATCAGAGTGATAGGAAAGTGGCCATATTTGCACAAAGGAGAACCATAACCTAATTAGTAATTGATTCATTAAACCTAAAGATTTGGATTTTAATCAAAAGATTTCTCCCACTATTTTATTCGAATTGGTAGCCTCTACCTCTAATTCGAAGAATTACCCTAATTCCTTAGTGGGTACTAGAATCTACTTAGACTGCACACAAGCCCAACTTTGGTTGGCCAACCCATGTACATCTAAGGATAGGTTCATAACCAATTATTTCTCTAAATAATTTTTAGTAATTTTAATTTTGCCTCAGAAACTTAATCAGTAGGCTTTGGCCTCCACTGTAAGGATCTGGTTAGATCCAACCATTAACATGATCATACTTGGTGTATCTAACCAATGAATGATTAAGCCCAACTTTGGTTAGCTCACCTAACCACCATTAGAGAGACACTTTCAAGTCATCATATGATGAGTGATAATTCCATTAGTCAACAAGCACCAGGCCTTTGGGTCTGCAATGATTATTGAGTTAATGGACTCATTATCAAACACCTTAATGGGAGGCTATGACTCAGTTATCTCCATAACTTTACCATTTTAAGGACTTAATAATTTTAAAAAAATTAAATAATTTAGAGGATGAGGTCAGATGAACCAGCTTATCATGATCCTCCCACTGGCTTCACCAAGTCAGCTTAAGGGGGACCATTAAAAGGGCTGGTCTAGGAGCACCTAAATCAGTTACACTGATTTACCTAGCTGACATGGGTCAGCTCGAATAGTCAAGTGATCCAATCAAAACATAATTTCACCAAGAGGTCAGATAAGTTCGATCAGTGGGAGGGTCTGCCAAAGCTTGCCTTAGACACCATCAAAAATGGTCAGGTAAGCGAGCTCCCAATTAAAAATCACTGGTCTGGTTTACCTTAGACACCAACTGGTTTAATTAGTTTCGATTAGATCAACCTAACAGTTCATGCTAGACCGCTTAGCCAAGAATCAAGTCCATTTAGTTCTCATTAAAGATATAGACTTGACCAACTATAACTATTGTAATTGATCTAGAGAATCTTTGACCTAATCTAAGACAACAATTGATTAGATTTAGTCAATTCTCTAATTAAGTCCATCTTTAATCTAACCATAGGTCTAACCCAATTAATGGACCTAGTTTCCACTAACCCATTAACCCAATGTGTTATGGTTTGTGTCTTAGGTTCTTCAATTAACAATCCTAGAACCTAATCAAACAACTTCTTAATTCTTAATTAAGTTTTGGGCTGAGGGTTGGGTTCGGCTTTTCAAAAAATAATTTTCATATTTGTAAAATAATTTTATAATATGATTCTACCAACCATATTACATGTTTGATTCATAATCAAAATACAAGTGAAATAAGTATGAAACTACTTTAGATCTAATCTAAACAGGTTCATGTAATTGAAATAATTTCAACTTTAAACAATTTTTTTGCACAAAAATTATTAACAAAAAAATTTTATTTCAGATTTAAACATCTTTTAAATCTAATAAATCATAAATTTAATCTAGATCATATCTAACAAATTTATGATTAAAGATAGATCTACACAAACTAGGACAACCTTTGCACTGTAAGGGGTAAACCTTACAGTAGGATAACCTTGTAGTTCGTGATTGATCTAAAATTTTAATTTTAGATTTAATAATCAGATTATAAATTAGATCTAATCTAAGAAATAATCTAAGCATATATAAATAATCATGTAATAAAGAACTTAGGCTCTGATACCAATTGTAGGAACCAGATCTAGCGTTTCAGGGTTAGATCTTGAAACTTTTTCAAGATCATACAGCGGAAGACTAAAATAAATCAAAATTTATTTTTTAAAATTAAAGAATTCTTAGATCTAAGATCTTATTATATGATTATTATATAGCATTAAATCAAAAATTAAAATATATATATACAGCATGAACTATATTTTGATCATATCAACATGTTTCTATACTACATCTAATGTATGTATTAAACAATAGATCGGATCTATTACCTTGCAAGTTAGACATTCTAACCTTACTGATCCAGGCTTGAGGATGATGTTGCAAGCCGCACATACATCCGGCCTCTAGGAGTCATCCACACGAGCCCACGAATCTCGATCAGAAGTCCTGCTTCAGAAAATCAGCACAGTATGCTAGTACTGCGCTGATCCTTCTTTGATGGTTGATCAGGTGCATCCTTCTTCTTGATTTGGACTCTTTCAAAGATAGAAAGTAGGAGGAGGAGTTTCAGATCTGAGATGCTCTTAGGAAACTCAAGATGGAGGGAGGAAAGATATGAAAACAAACAACCCTAGAAGAAGACCCTCTTCTTCTTCTCGTTTCTCTCTCTAGACATCCTATCTTGTGTCTATTATATCTTCACGATCCAAAGGTCTTTCTCTCTAATTTTTGGATGGCCTAAAGGTCTCTCAAATTTCTGTCTTCTTCAAAAATTTCATGAAGAAACTCATTTTATAGAGAGAGATATGATAGAGTCCTTATCTAGGTCAAATACCTAATCAAGGCTTATCCAAACATGGCAAGATAAGGGGTGCCCAACTCTTGAGCACCTCCTCCTTATTTTTGTGTATGAATTATCAGAAAAGGGTGCACAATGTGTACCCTAAAATCCATAAAAATTTCAAAAAAAAATTGGATAAATTTGGTGCAAAATTGAAAGAGTTTTGGATTTCTAAAACTCTATCTCATAGAATTCGAAATCCAAACTTATTCCTCTTTGATTTGATCCAAACCACCTTCCATGTAAGAAAGAAGAGAGAAAACCTTTTATGAATGAGGGAGAGACCTGGGAGAGGGCTTCTGTCACACAAAATAAGAGGAGATTGGCGTTGAATGAGAGAGAGGGCGTGGGGAAGGCTTATGTGGCGCAAGGTGGAATCCTAGTCTTACTAGGATTCTATCTTATGACTTGTTTTAATTTGGTTTCTCAAATCAAATCAAACCAAAATTAGATCAAGCTAATTAAAATAGGTCTTAACCCAATTAAGAACCTAATTTAATCAGATTAAATTAGATTTAAATCTGATTTAATTTTTTAATCAAATTAGAAATTAGATTGACCCAAGTCCTAGTTGAACTAGGACTAGTTTTTCCTTGCACTTGGCTTATCCAATAAACCAATTAGACTTGATCCAATCAAGCTCAAACTAAATCTAATTAAATTATATTTAATTAGACTTAATCTCAGCCCATTGGCTTAATCAAATTAAGCCAATTAGCAATCGAATTGCTAATCGATCCTCCTGCAACACTTGCACTGGGTTAAATGTCAATCGTATTGATCATTTAACCCTAGAATAATTCTTAATCGTTGATCAACCATCCGATCGGATCATGAACTCTAATGTGTGTGCCCTCATAGGTTCGAACCTAAGCCAGTAGTACAGGAATAAATTTTTGTACCAATCGAAGTGACCATCTAGCAATGGTACCCGACGACCGGATAGGTCGAATGTGTAGAACAACATCCTTAGAACCCATGCGGATATAGTTTTCATATAATTCATCCCCTTGACCAAAATGATCATAGGACACCCCAGAGTTCAACTGTCAACTCTGATCAGGTTGTCCACATTGTATTTCAAAATATCAAATCCATCTGATGGATTATCCTGGTCAAGATTTTGCTAAATTAAAATACAGCGACTTATTCTTCTCCAACTCTTGGAGTGGTCAATCCCATCTTGATCACACTCTGACTTCGCAAGTACTTGACTGTGCCCAGAAGCCTTCTGTCCCTGAATTAGAAATTCAGTTAGTCCAGTACCAAAGCACAGTGAGTTGCTTGCAAGTCACTGAGGTGATCTCAGGTCTAAGGGACACTTATACCTATATCCCATCAGAGACATTCTCGATAGTAGAATACTCTAGAGTTGGTCACATTCAATGATGATGTACCAGTACATCTCACCTGTATGCCATACCAGTGTCTCCACACTCTTTGGTTAAGAGAACAACCAACCCATATGGCCTACAGTGACCTATGCTCGATAGAAGCTGTCATCCTTATTAACAGCCTATCATTTGGTCGTGAACTGTTTTAAGGACTAATCGATAAATCCTCTCTTTATCGAATCTAAATAGTCCTAAGGACTTCATCATAACAACGGAGTTTATTTGAAGATGAAAGCTTACGATGAAAATGCCAAATATATTTTATTTATTAACAAATCAATTATAATACTTGGTTGCTCAACCGTCAACAGCTTGACGATTGGCTTTTTGGGACATATTTTCCAACAGTTTGAATTTGAATGGGCAACTAATCTCATGCGCCACCTTATCTACTTGTGCGCCACTTACTCTACACGAGAAAAAGTTTCTCGTGTAAATTCTCCACGCATAAAGAACCCATGCCCCCTTCTTCTCACGCCAAGAGTAGATAAAGATTGGTTGGTTGGCATTTGAATTCAAATTCGATTTGAATTTAAATGAGCAACCACCTAGCTTTATCCTCTCACGCGGTGAAAACGCTATAAAGACACGGTCTTGCACCATTTTAAAAAGAAAGAAAAGGTGGGGCATGCGAAGATCTGGTCCTAGAGAGAAAGGATGGCGTGAGAAAGGCTCTATGTGTGAGAAAAGAAAAGAAAAGAAGAGAAAAGAAAAGAAACAAAAAGGATGCAGGGTTTTTCTGAGAGTACCCTAGGGTTTCTGCCTAGGATTCGAGAAGTGAGAAGATGAGCTACGAGTATCGTGAGCCCACCAAACTTCAGAGAGAACTTCATCAATCTCTCAAGTTTCTTTGCTGATGATCCAAAGTGTTCGAAGAGTCAGCAGACACCGATCGAAAGAGTTCGATCAGCATCAGCCATCGAATGGGTTCTGCAACGAACTAGCATTCGTGAGGAGCCGATCAGATCGAAAGCTTCATGTGGATGATCCACGGAGGCCAAATATACTGTATGGCTGTATTGTGATGATCAGACCGTCCCAACGATGATCAGACTGCGACGATCGACTACCTGCACGAAGGTAATGTGTTCTGAACACATAACAGTAAAATATTTACTATAGAATTTGAAATTTCAAATTTAAATGCATGCTATATATATCATATTTAGATCTTTGTATAGGGTTAATACATGTTAATTAATTAGATTAATTAATAATTTCTACTCTAAAATTATAATTTTAAAAAAATTTTAAAATTACCATTTTACCCCTGTACTGAAATTTTCACAGGTGATCTAGCCCTCCTGCATGGTCCACCATGGACCACGAGGTGTTGGTGGTCCATGGGACAAGCATGGACCGAACACGTGGTCCACGCATGGTTCAGGATATTTTTTGCATGATCCGACGGTCCATATCATAGCTGATCGCAATCAGATGGTTGAGAATGAATCCAGACTTGATCAGATGATCGGTGATCCTGATGTACATGATCGGAAAGCTCTGGTGCGAGTCGGTCACAATCAAACAGCTACGGATGATTCTAAGCTTGATTGAAATTCTGTTTCCTAATATAACAATATTTTAGAGTTTTTAGAGTCTATATAACTCCGATTGACGAGCCATCTATTGCGTTGAGAAGCTGGTGACGTTCTGAAGGTGCAGAAAGACTTCAACAGAAGTTTTAAAGAGTTTTTATAAGAGTTTTGAGATTTTTTTTTGAGAGACTCTTGTATAAGAATTGAGTGGTAAGTTCCTCTTGTATTGATTTTATTTTATTCTCTCATAGTGAAGCTTGCACGCCCCATGAAGGTAGGCTTGAGGCCGATCCATGTATTTGTATTAGGTTTCTTATTTTGTTTCTTCTTTCTTCCTGCTACATCATGTGGTACTGGATTTTAGGCGCAACACGTTTGAAGAGTGGGAAAGCAACATCTATTGTCAATGTGACGTGCATTAATATTCGATCAGCTTTTTTTTTCTAAATTTTGAGCAGACAAAAATGCCCTTCCTACCAAGATACCTAAAGACTATATTATTGCTTGGATTCTGCTCATTCTAAAATATTCAAAAACTACTTCTGATGAAATTCTTTTCGGCTCTGAAAAGTGCTCTGGGTGTCGAGTTTAAGGAAACAGATAGCATCCGAGGTTGAAATAAAATTCTTCCTCACTCTAAAAAGTGGTTTGGATGTCGGGTATACCATTTGTTTTGGTCCGAGGTTGAAGTAAGCAATTGAAAATTTTTTCTATTACTTTGAGATAAAATGTCATCCCCAACAGGAAGTAAATAACCCTTCATAGATTGTTGTTTACAATTTTGTTCATAGATCCTTTATTACATCAACTATTTTGGTAGTTAGAGAAATTTAATGCGTTAGAAAACCATATAATACCCCAAAATATCATAACTTATTTAATCCAATCACATCTTGAATATCAGAAGTGTTAAGTTGAGCTCAGTTAGTCATATTTTAGGCAATGGATAGTGAAAAAGTTATGGTACGGAGGATTAAAATATTCAATTTTCAATTTTGTGCCTGGGGGTCATAATTTATATGAATGGATATTATAATTCTATAAAGGGGTATCATAAGTCTAATTCTCATATTTTTAGGTCAAGTTATCGTCGTGTCATATTATGATATTCTGAGAGTTATATTTTAGCCAACAGATGTTGGAAAGTTCTAATAGAAGAATGAAAACCTTCAATTTTTCTTTTTATGTCGGGGTGTCATAAACTTTTAAAGAGATATCATAATTTTATGAAGGGGTGTCATAAGTCTAAATCTTATATTTTCAGAAATATTTTATCTTCTGACCGTATTATTACTCTCTGGGTGTTATATTTATGACAATAGACAGTTGAATAGTCCTGATACGAAGGATCAAAACCTTTATTTTTTTGTTCTATATCAAGGTATTTATATTTCTCATATTTTCAGCTTAAGTTATCTTAGAGCCGTATTATTATACTATGGGTGTCATATTTTAGCCAATAGATGGTGAAAAAGTCCTGGTATAGAGGATCAAAACTGATAGTTTTTCGTTTTGCTCCTAGGTGTCATAATTTTCTAAAAGGATGTCATAAATTTTATGGAGTGTCATAAGTCTAATTCTTATATTTTCAGATCAAGTTGTTATCATACCGTACGTATTATGATATCTTGAGAGTTATATTTTAGCCAACGGATGATGGAAAGTCCTGATAAGAGAATCAAAATCATCAATTTTTTTTATGCCAGTGTGTCATAAATTTTTGAAGTGGTGTCTTATTTTTATGAATGGGTATCATAAGTTTAAATCTTATATTTTCAAAAAAATTTTATCTCCTGACCATATTATTATTCTCTGGGTGTCATATTTTAGTCAAGTACAATTATTAATATCCTCTAGAGAAAATATCATCGAACACTATTGATATTGATGTTATTGATCTTGTACAGAGATTTCTATAGATGATGTTAAAATTATAGATCTGAAAAATATCCAACATGATCAGTTGGATGGGATTGTTGGTGTTGTTCAAAAGAATGCACCTTCTCCTACTACTCCTAATGCAGACAATGATTATGTTAATCCTCATATTGAAATGGAGTTTAATTTAGCAAACGATGTGTATAATTTCTACAATGGATATGCAAAAAGAGTTGGTTTTGGAATCACAACCGTGTGTAATAGGTCCAACGACAAAAAAGAAATATGCTTCAAGCACCTAGCATGTTGGAGGGAAGGAAAATCTAGGAAAATAGATAATTCCATAAATCCTAGGGATACTAAAAAAATTGATTGTAAGGCATCGATAAAAGCAAGACTAAATTCTAAAAATGGTAAGTGGATATTGGATGATGTTTTTCTAGAACATAACCATGAGCTGTGCATATTAACCATCGGTTATCTGCGATTTCATTGAAGGATCAACACACCAGAAAAGACAGATCAGCAATATGCATGCCGTGAATATATCCATAACTCAAATATACTCTGCCATGGAAAGAAGAAAAGGGGATAGAAGGCAGCTAAATTTCACAGAGAATGATGCTCATAATTTCATCTATCAGGAATGTCAGAGTCAGCTAAAAGAAGGAGATGCATAGTCAATGGCAATCTAGATGCAAGTTAAAAATGTAAATTTCTTTTATACTTTGTACATAAATGACAATGGGCAGCTCAGGATTATCTTCTGGATCCATCCAAGATCAAGAATATCAAGTACTTACTTTGGTGATATACTAATCTTTGACACAACTTATCTGACAAACACATATCAAATGCTATTCTGTCTATTTGTTGGAATTAACCATCATAGACAGTCCACCTTGCTTTGTTGTGCATGGTTGTCAGATAAGAGAATTGAGATATTTAAGTGGGTATTCCAATCATGGCTGGATGAAAGTCGAGGTCAATCATCCAATGCCATCATAATTGATCAAGATAAGGCAATTGAAGCTGCTGTCAGGAAGGTTTTTGCCAATGCACGGCATCGATTTTGTTTGTAACATATATTAAAGAAGATCCCTGAAAAGATCGGCTACATATGCATTGCCAATTCGAAATTTATATTTGAGTTTGATGAGGTGATATATGATACAGTTACGACACAAACTTTTGAGGAAAGGTGGGCACAACTCATGGAGAAATATAAAGAATGCCAGGCTATAGATTGGTTAAATGACCTTTATGAATGTCAGAATAAATGGATTTTAGTTTACCTTTAGAATACATTCTTCATAGATTTCTATGACATTATGTTTGATTTATGTACATGTTTACAAATTTTTAGCATATGGAGATATTTAATGCTTCTCCTTTTTTTTTTTATAATTCTGTATAGGCATGTCGTCTTCACAGAGGAGCAAGAGCTTCAATCACTTCTTTGACGGATTCATAAATTCAATGACTACACTTAAAAAATTCATCGATGGATATGAAGATGCCTTGGAGAAAAGATATGAGGTAGAAAATGAGCAAGATAATAAATCATTGCAAACAAATACTTTTCTAAAGATATTCTCGCCTTTTGAGAGGCAAGCAATAGCCAAATATACAAGGCGCATATCAAAAAATTTTTGAATGAGATCCTTGAAATGGCTGCATCAAATGCAAAATTAATTGAAGAAGTTGACAACTGTGCTGTATATTCCGTAAAGTTATTTGAGAGGATTGAAGTTGATGGAATAAGCAAAGAGATTATAAGAAATTATGTTATTTCATATGACAACCATTTAGAGGAGGTCAAATGCCAGTGTCGATCCTTTCAATTCAGTGGATACTTATGTAGGCATGCCTTATTAGTCCTTCATCAAAGTGGTGTTTCGTATTCCAGATAAGTACTTTTTAAAGAGATTGTGCAAGGACATGAAATACCAATTCGATGATTTCGACTGCAATATTTAATTTTCTGATGAAAGCATTAGAAAATCACAGTATGCACTCACATTATGTAGATTAAGATATCCTAATTTATTTTTATGAAATCCCATTAAATGTCATAAAATCCTATTACAAATGTGACATCCTATTGATTGTAGATATGCTTTGATGAGTTATCGGATGATGAAGCTTGCAGAGGTAGCCTCCATGTCCGAAGATGCATTTAATTTAGTGATGGATGGTCTAACACCATTATTCAAAAGAGTAGTGAATGCCAATTGTGCAGCTCAGCCAAGTACACAACTTCTTATCCAAGATCCTGACCAAATTGCTATGAAAGACCATCCAAGAGAGAATAGAATTAAGAGTGGATTGGAGAAGAAGTCAAAAAAAAATATGAACAAGAATTCTACTAATAAATTTTTTGAATAAAATCAAAAAAGACTTGCAAAAAGACAAAGAAACACTTCCCCACAAGTAGCAGAAGTAGTCCAACAAACAATTGAAAGCACTATACTATCTGCCGATCCATTTTTGGATGAGTTTGATACTTATGTATGCAGTCAACTAATATAAGAAAGAGCATAATTTCTCTTAATTTTCCTATAATCTTGTACAATTTTATGATATCTACAGAAATTTATAACATCATGTATTTGACATATGATTTACTATGATAAAATTATGATATGTCATTTTAACATATGATTTCAGAAATTAAATTATGGCATCCAAGACTAATAGAGAAAAAAAAGATGATGAATATATACAAAAATAGAATTATGACATCCCTTCTTAGAAATTATGACACTCCTTCACAGAAATTATGATACCCCTGCAGAAAGTGCTAAACTGAAGTTGTTAACCCCTCTTTCTAAGTCTTCCTATCATTTTTTACCTATATCATGACTCTCACGATGTCATAATACGATACGATGGAAAAAAATGATGAATATATGAGAAAACAAAAATATGATGTCATTTTTTAAAAATTATGATATTCCTTCACAGAAATTATGACATCCCTATAGAAAATATTAAACTGAAGTTGTTAACCCCTTCTTCCATATCTTCTGATCATTCTTTGCCTATATAATGACTCTCAGGATGTTATAATATAGCATGAAGAAAAAAAGATGATGAATATATAAAGAAACAGAATTATGACACCCCTTCTTATAAATTATGGCACCCCTTCACCGAAATTATAACATCCCGGTAGAAAATGCTAAACTAAAATTGTTAACCCCTCCTTCCAGGTCTTTCTATCATCCTTTGCCTATATTATGACTCTTAGAATGTTATAATATGGTACGAAGAAAAAAAGATGATGAATATATGGAGAAACAGAATTATGACACCTCTTCTTAGAAATTATGGCATCCCTTCACAAAAATTATAATGCCCCTACAGAAAGTACTAAACTGAAGTTGTTAATCCCTCTTTCCAGATCCTTCTATCATCTTTTGCCTATATCATGACTCTCAGAATGTCATAATATGACATAGAGAAAAAAATATAATGAATATATGGGGAACAGAATGATGATACTCTTCTTAAAAATTATGACACTCCATAGAAATTATGGCATCCCTGCAAAAAGTACTAAACTACCCCTCCTTCCAGATCTTCCTAACATCCTTTGCCTATATCATGACTCCCAGGATGTCATAATATGGCACGACGAAAAAAAGATGATAAATATATAGAAAAATAGAATTATGATATCCCTTTTTAGAAATTATGATATCTCTTCACAGAAATTATGATACCCATGCAGAAAATGCTAAACTGAAGTTGTTAACCCCTCCTTCCAGGTCTTCTTATCATCCTTTGCCTATATCATGGCTCCCAGGATGTCATAATATGGCACGATAAAAAAAAAATGAATATATGAAAAAATAGAATTATGACATCCCTTCTTAGAAATTATAATATCTCTTCACAGAAATTATGATACCCTACAGAAAATACTAAACTGAAGTTGTTAACCCCTTCTTCCAGATCTTCCTATTATTCTTTGCCTATATCATGACTCTCAGGATGTCATAACATGACATGGCAAAAAAAAGATGATGCATATATGTAGAAATATAATTATGACATCCTTTCTTAGACATTATGACATCCCTTCACAGAAATTATGATATCCTTGCAGAAAGTGATAAATGGAAGTTTTTAACCCCTCCTTCCAGGTCTTTTTATCATTCTTTGCCTATAACATGACTCTTAAGATGTCATAATATAGAACGAAAGAAAAAAGATGATGAATATATGGAGAAATAGAATTATGACACCCCTACAGAAAGTACTAAACTGAAGTTGTTAATCTCTCCTTCTAGATCTTCCTATCATCCTTTGTCAATATCATGACTCTCAGTATGTCATAATATGGTATGAAGAAAAAAAGATAATTAATGTATGAAGAAATAAAATTATGATATTTTTTTAAAAAAATTATGATACCTCTTTATAGAAATTATAATATCCCTGCAAAAAATGCTAAACTGAAGTTGTTAACTCTTCTTTCTAGGTCTTCCTATCATCTTTTGCCTATATCATGACTCCCAAGATATCATAATACGATATAGAGAAAAAAAGATGATGAATATATAGGAAAACAGAATTATGACACTCCTTATAAATTATGACACTCCTTCATAGAAATTATGACACCCCTACAGAAAGTACTAAACTAAAATTGTTAACCCCTCTTTTGATGTCTTTCTATCATCCTTTACCTATATCATGACTCTCAAGATGTCATAATACAGTACAGAGAAAAAAAAATGATGAATATATATAGAAACATATTTATGACACTCCATAGAAATTATAATATCGCTTTACAGAAATTATGACATCCTTATAGAAAATACTAAACTGAAGTTATTAACCCCTCCTTCCAGATCTTCATATCATCTTTTGCCTATATCTTGTCTCTTAGAATGTCATAATATGGTATACAGAAAAAAAGATGATGAATATATGGAAAAACAGAATTATGACACCCCTTCTTATAAATTATAACATCCTTTCACAGAAATTATGACACCCCTATAGAAAGTGCTAAACTGAAGTTTTTAACCCCTCTTTCTAGATCTTCCTATCATCCTTTGCTTATATCATGACTCTCAGGATGTCATAATATGGCATGGAAAAAAAAGATGTTGAATATATGCAGAAACATAATTATGATACTCCTTAAAAATTATGACACTCTTTCACAGAAATTATGACATTCTCTATAAAAAATACTAAACTGAAGTTGTTAATCCCTCCTTCGAGATCTTCCTACCATCCTTTGCCTATATCATGACTCCTAGGATGTCATAATACGACATGGAAGAAAAAAAATAATGAATATATAGGAAAACAGAATTATGACACCCCTTCTTATAAATTATGATATCTCTTCACAGAAATTATGACATCCCTATAAAAAGTGCTAAACTAAAGTTTTTAATCCCTCCTTCCAGATCTTTCTATCATCTTTTATCTATATCATGACTCTCAGAATGTCATAATACGACACGGAAGAAAAAAGATGATGAATATATGTAAAAACATAATTGTGACATTCTTTCTTAAAAATTATAATATCCTTCACAAAAATCATGACACTCCTGCAGAAAATGCTAAACTGAAGTTGTTAATCCCTTCTTTCAGGTCTTCCTATCATCCATTCAGAAAGTTATGACATTATGATATCCTTATATAACATTATGATATCCACTCAAAAATTTATGGCATCTAGGCATAGAGCATAACATCATCTTATTTTCAAAAAACTACATGAATTGAAATAAATAAAGAGTATATTAAAAGGGTAACATCCGTTGAATTACAAATTTTTGATCCAATTACAAAAGTCAAAGAACTGAAAAGAAAATATCATGACAGATATTTAGTTTTTTTATCCTAATTTTTAAAAACTCTTTCTATCTTCTGATTGAGGCCCTCCTTCAAGATTCTTGCTCCAAGCTGTCATCGATATTGACTGATATCTCTTTGTGTGAAGTCCCAATGGTCTGACTTATCCTTGCAAGTAAGATAATCTATGTACTTTAAACAATATAGGCTATAATCTAGTGATCCGGCTAGCTGAGAAGGGCATTCAATATTTTTCACCATATCCTACTTCTTCACTTCTTCGTTATCACAAAAGATATGAAACATTGGACCAACAATTTTTTGCCACTTCTTGGCACTGACTTTGTACTTAGCATTGCGCTTTATTGAATTTAGGTGCATCAATACTTTCTTTTCCATGTCAACTGCAACCAGGTGCCAGTAGGCATTATCTGAGTTGATGACAGTGAAGAAAAACCTAAACTTCTATTTTTTTTATCACCAATTTTATCAAAAATCTGACTCCCAGCCATGCTAGTGAGCTCATGAAATGGTGATGGAGAGGTCATACACATCCCGACGGTCATAATAGATAAAATGAGGCACGTATGGTACCTCTCCAGGTGCTCTCTCCAGTTATTTATTAGGAACTCCTATCCGACATCGATAATCTATCAATACAAAATAAAATAATTAATAAAATATCACTTGAAGTATCATACAATACTGAAACCATGATATAAAACATAAAAAAAGTGGATATCATAGTATACAACAAGAATAACAAAAAAATAAAAGTATACTTAAATCCTTACATCATCAATTATCATTTGATCAATGAGAAGATCATGAACATGTGACCTCGTGATACTGCCTCCATGTTAATTGATGTACACGACCTCTCTGTAATGAAAAAATGTAAAGGATATCATAAAACAACATCTTCAAAGAGAGGTTATCATACATAATAAAAAAAATATAAAAGACTTGCAAGTTGATGCTTTTCTTTAAAATTTTTAATCAAATTTTCATCCTCTTCAAATTGTAAATGATTATTGTCTTGTTTGGCTTGTGATGAGAGGGCTGTCTTGGATTTTTTTGTGGGTGGAACGGTCTCAAATCTAGGATCCAACTTTAGATATGAGGCTTTCCACTGTCGAGGTTGTCTTTTCACCCTCTTAATGATTGAAGGGATAAAGATAGTTGTTTGTCCCCCATATCATCCTCCTCAGGGGTGTCCTTTTTCTTTTTCTCCATCATCGGTTCTTCTTTTCATATGACTTCCATTTCCTCCTCTCCATCATCCCGATCCTCCCCTTCTTCCTCTTCTTTATTTGCAATGCCTCCTGTTTGAGCAATGAGGAGATTCTCAGCTATGACAAGCCTTTTCTTAACCTCCTCAAGTTCAGTCCTCATCTACGCATAGGTTGCATAGCATATTTTTGGGTCCGGAGATGCTTCTTTTGGACTGATAAGCCACTGCTCCTGTGATGTGGAGAGAATAGCACCCTCCACCTACAAATAAAGAAGAAAAATAAATTAAATTAACAATTGTAATGATAAATTATGGAATACAAAAGATTTATAACATCGTGGATCATCTTACCAATTCATGGGGCTACATGTTGTCAACCTGAATGTTCCAAGACTTCGAGTAGCTATCATGCCACTTCAACAGTCTAGGAAGTTTATTTGGATTAGCTGGGGCTCTCACTGTGGTATGTTCGAGGAACCACACTTGCACATTAGCATTTTCTATAATAAAACTATAAAAAATTTTAATTTATTAGTTACGATCATTTTTGCATATGAATTATCTTTACCAATAGAGCTGTCGAATAGCCAAACAGGGTAGACTGCCTGCTACCCTTATCACACCTCTTTGCTTGGACTGGCTTTTCGAATCTCAAGCAATCAGCAATCTCTGGAAGACCCAAAAGCATCAAGTCCTTGATTGCAAAAGCTGAGTCAATTGCTCCCAACTAAGATAAATCATCTAAGTAAGGGATGAGATATCTTAGACATGTCTGATTTGATTTTGGCATCAAAAACATTCCGAGCATGTACGCAATCCAAAGTCTGATAGTGGCCTCAATGTCCTCCTGTATCTTCGAGGACTGAAGCAAGGCAATCAATTTCTCCAAACCCTTATGGTGAAGATCCAATTTCGGCCCAAATCTTTGGAACAACCTTCCCTTTTTATTTGGGCCTACGATGGAGATCTTCTTCCCACAGCATGGAAGACCCATGATCATTGCCACTTTCTCCATACTGAATCTAAGTACTTTACCAAAAAAAGTGAACTCATCACCTCCTTTATGACATCTGATTATATCCGCAAGAAGTGACCTTTCGATTATGAATAGCTGCATGTCGACAAAGGCACCAAATGGGATCTTCCGAATTATATCTACATAAGCATTTGAAAAACCCATCTTCCAAACATTTTGAATATAAACTCCTAGCTTGCAAGTATTCTTAAAGAGTTGTGAGGTTTCACACTTACAAGCTATGGAATAATTAAAAAAATAGCTATAACATGGAACAAAAAGGAATGTCACATTATATAAAAAAATTTCAGACTAGACACACCTTGCAAGAAATTTTAGTGAGGTTTAAATTAGGTTAAGAAGGCAAGTCTAGCCTAGAAATCAAATTAAAAAAGAAAGACTATCTTAAAACCCATGGCATGCTTGGCATGCAAGCTAAGTCAATCTAGTGAAAAACTAAGTCGACCCTGTCTCAGTGAGAACAAATGATAGAAAGCTATATTTTGAAAATCAAAAAAAATTAGTTGACCCAAAATTCATAAAAATTATGACATCTTTTCGCAAAAATTAAGACACTCCTTCAAAAAAATAATGACTCCCTGACAGTAAACAAAAAATCAAAGACATTAACCCCTCCTACCAATACTTTCTGTCATCCATGGCCTAAATTATGAGTCTCGAAAGAATAAAGTTGATGAATATATGCACAAATATAATTATGATACTCCTTAAAAATTATGACATTTTTTCACAAAAATTATGACACCCCAGTAATAAATAAAAAATCAAAGGCATTAACCCCGCCTACCAATACTTTCTATCATCCATGGCCTAAATTATGAGTCTTGGAGGAATGAAGTTGATGAATATATGCGTAAATAGAATTATGACACTCTTTAAAAATTATGTACCCATTCACAAAAATTATGACACCCCGATAATAAATAAAAAATCAAAGGCATTAACCCCTCCTATCAATATTTTCTGTCATCCATAGCCTGAATTATGCCTCTTAGAATGTCATAATATGCAATGGAGAAAAAATACGGAAACAAAAATTTGACATGCTTTCACAAAAATTATGACACCCCGATACTAAACAAAAAGATGAAGGCATTAACCCCTCCTATGATATCTAGAATAAATCTAAGGCATCACGGCTTAAATTTGTGCAGTGGTGTCATAATTGTGTGAAGTGGTGTCATAATTTTATGAAGCGGTGTCATAATTTTGAACTAAAATATCATAATTTTAAAAAAAATATAAAAATCATAGAAAACATAAAGTATCATAAGTCTAGGATATCCTATGACTACTAGAACAATCTAAGGCTTCCTACCTTGAAACTATGCACAGTGTCATAAGTTTGTGCTATGAAGTTATAATTTTGTGAATTGATGTCATAATTTTTTTAAAAAATGTTATGACATCCCTCTATAGGCATGAATTTCAAGATATTACATGAACATTGTAAACATTTCTTTACCTTCTTGTGGTCCCCAATTTCTTCTCTTCCGGACATTGAAGGGGTGTCACCCTCTCCTGTGTAAAGAACAAGTGCTGTGCTCCCTTCTATCATTTGTGCTTCCTCCTTATGTTGCCGTTGTCATTGCGGTCTCTGTTTGAACATGAAACCCTTAGAATCCATTGGAGGACAAAATTAGGAACCCTAAATCTTCATCTTCATCATTCGTCCGAGGTATAGAAAAGTCCAACTGACTGTCGAGATAGTCGCTGATGACTGTCGAGATGAAAATGTGGACAACCGACGAGATTGAAGGATCGCAAAAATAATGGAGTACCTCTCTGGGATAGGGAAGAAGGGTTTTTTTTTTCAGTTTGGCACCTTTCCGTCGGCCAGCTTTAGGTGTCGCACTTTTCTTCATGAAGAGATGAGGGCAAAAATGATATTCTACTCATTTGAAGAGACATGCAGACACGACGTGTAATGGATTTCAAGAACCATCGTACCGATATTTAAGAGAGGTCATGTCCCATCCCTGTGCGCCAGCTCAGATCTGCATGGATCAATAAGAAGTCATGGTTCGAGTCAGCTCGAATTTTGTACACTGCAGGTGATGTACAAAGAATTACTCTTAAGAGTAATTCTTTATGCACCATGTGCGATGCAATAAAAATGATGCAGAGCCAACCGTGACAGCTGATTGGACCACATAGCATGGAGAAAATGCACCTTATAATCATCATCTTGTCCCACTAACAATGCATTAAATGTGATAAGATATCCCCATGATGCACATCGCACTGCACTAATGCATATCATATCAATATTTTGAAATTTTTGAGTGACGAAAATGTCCTTTCCCTCTAAAATGCCATTTTTTTCTCTTTTTCGCTAGACTTAGCCATTACGAATGCATCTATTCTCTCTCCCTTCTTCCTCTTCTCGTTCTCCTACTACATGAGCTTTGGGTCGTCCAAGGTTTCTCCTGTAGCGACCATTATGCTTCTGAGGTGGTTGTTGGCATTAACCTGCATCAGTTTCTTTGAGACATCATATCGTACCCATTTGGTTTGTCTTTTCCATTGTATTACTTTCTTTCTTCTTGACATCTCTTCATTACGGTAGCTCTTTTGGTAGTTAAATGAAGTTAATGCATTAGATAGGTCGAAATAAATAATTTTTTTCAAGTTAGTGCAATGGCAAGTTAAAATAATGACACAGGAAGTCATTAATATGCTATCAGGAAAACATAACCGCTAACTAGAAGTCATACAAGCCAGCAGCAAGCAACACTTGAAGCCACAGGAAGTCATAGACACATCCACTACATCCTATGACATCTCTATCAACATTTATGGCCTCCTATTTGTACTTCTGACGTCCTATTAATTTTTTGTATGACTGTAGGAACTTTGTTTGTCTTGTTGTTGCAACAGAAAGTAATAACAAAGCCATCGGACATCATAAATGGGTAAGAGGATGTCAAATCCACTATCAAGAAGTTATACAGGCCAACAGCTTCCAAAATTGAAGCCTTCCCCTACTTTTCTGTGACATCTTGATCAACTGTTATGACCAAGATTGCTACTATGATGCCCTATTGTGTATGCATGACATCCCAAACCTTCTTGGACTCATCCTTGTAAGGGGAAGCAATAATGAAGACACAGGACTTCATACACGGGCAACAGGATATCATAACCACTATCGAAAAGTCATATAGTCGAGCAGCTAGCAACATTGAAGCCTTCCTGTGACGTCTTATGACTTCCTGATCAGCTATAATGACCTCCTATTGGCTGTTATGATGTCCTATTGTGTTTGCATGACATCTTGAACTTTCTTTGACTCATCCTTGCAATATCGAAGTCATATAGCCGAGCAACTAGCAATATGAAGTCTTCTTGTGACATCCTGTGACTTCCTGGTTAGCTACGACGACCTCCTGTTGGCTGTTATAATGTCCTATTATGTTTGCATGACATCTCAAATCTTCCTTGATTGGCCCTTGCAAGGGGAAGCAATAAAGAAAATAGAAGACATCATACATGGATAACAGGATGTCATAATCGCTATCAAAAAGTCATATAGCCGAGAAGCCAGCAACACCAAAGCCTTCCTATGATGTCCTATAACTTTTCGATCAGCTATGACGACCTCCTATTGGTTGTCATGATGCCCTATTATGTTTGCATGACATCTCGAACCTTCTTTGACTTGTCCTTGTAAGGGGAAGCAATAACGAAGACATGGGATGTCATACATGGACAACAAGATGTTATAACCGCTATCGAAAATTCATAGAGCCAAGTAGCCAACAACATCGAAAATGCTTGAAACAGCAAACCGTAACATACGTATAATGTTCTGTCATATGTAGCCCGATGGCAATATCTATTCAAAAGTAAAACTTGATGGCTTCCGACTTAGTAAGCTCGTGAATCCATTCCTTGGAGCCTTCTTGTAACATCCTATGACTTTCTGGTTAGCTACAATGACCTCCTGTTGGCTGTCATGATGCCCTATTATGTTTGCATGATATCTCGAACCTCCTTTGATTTGTCCTTACAAGTAAAATAATAACGAAGCCACAGGACGTCATATACGGGCAATAGGATATCATAACCACTATCAAAAAGTCATATAACGAAGTAGCCAGCAATATCGAAGCTTTTCTGTGATGTTCCATGACTTTTTGGTCATCTACGACGACCTCCTATTGGCAGTCATGATGCCCTATTATGTTTGCATGACATGTCGAACCTTTTTTGACTTGTCCTTGCAAGGGGAAGCAATAACGAAGCCATAGGATGTCATACATGGGAAGTAGGATACCATAACCGCTATCGAAAAGTCATATAGCGAAGCAGCCAGCAACACTTAAGCCTCTCTGTGACGTCATGTGACTTTTTGATCAACTACGATGACCTCTTGTTGGCTGTCATGATGCCCTATTGTATTTGTATGATATTTCAAACCTTTTTTGACTCATCCTTGCAAGGAGAAGCAATAACGAAGACATCATACATCATACATGGGCGATAGGATGTCATAGCTGCTATTGAAAAGTCATATAGCTAAGCAGCCAGCAACACTAAAGCCTTCTTATGATGTCTCATGACTTTCTGGTCAGCTACGATGACCTCCTATTGGCTGCCATGATGCCCTATCATAAGAAAGTAATAAAGAAGCCACAGGAATTGATAAAAAGGTATCAAGATGTCATAATCGTGATCGGGAAGGCATGTAGCAAGGCAATAAGAAAAACTGAGGCCTATTATCATTTTATAAAATCTTGAATTTTGTCTGATTTATTATGTCTTGTCTACAACTTATATAGCGATTGCTGCAGATGATGTTTGAAGTGTTGATCCAAAAAATAAACAAAATGATCACTTGGATACCAAGATAGCTGTAAATGAAATGAAAATTAGTGATTCTAAAAATATCCAAAATTATCATTTGGAGGAGGCTGCAGATGGTGGTTGTCTTAAGAATCCACCTTCTTGTAGTGCACCCTATGCAGATAATGGTAGTGTTGATCCGTATGTTGGAATGGAGTTTGATTTAGTAGCTGATGTGTATAATTTTTATAATGGACATGCGAAAAAAGTTGGCTTTGGAATTACAACTGTATGCAGTAGATTGAACCATAAAAAAGAATTAATTTTCAAGCACCTAGCATGTTGGAGGGCAGAAAAATCTAGAAAAAAGGAGAATTCCATGAATCCCAGGAACATAGATAAAGTTGATTGTAAGGCGTCGATAAAAATCAAACTTAATTCCAAGACTGGCAAGTGAAGATTGGATGATGTTATTCTGGAACACAACCATCCAGTGGCCATATCAACTATCAGCTACCTAAGATCGCATAGGAAGATCATCACACCAGAAAAGACAGAGATTAGCAACATGCATGTTGTGAATATACCTACAATCCAAATTTATTCTACCATTGTAAGAAGTGAACAGGGTAGAAGGCAATTGGAATTCACAGAGAAGGATACTCATGGTATTAGATATCGAAAACATCAAAGTTAGCTGAAAAAGGAGATGCACAGTCAATAGTACTCCACTTCACACAAATGCAAGTCAAAAATATGAATTTCTTCTATATATTGGACTTGAATGATAATGGACAGCTTAGGACTGTCTTCTGGATCCATCCAAGATTAAGAATGGCATACACGTACTTCGATGACGTATTGATCTTTGATACTACTTATCTTACAAATATATACCAAATACCGTTCTATCCATTTATTGAAGTTAACCATCATGGATAGTCCACATTGCTTGGTTGTGCAATGATGTTAGATAAGAGGATCAAGAGCTTTATTTAGGTATTTCAGTCATGGCTTGATGCAAATGGGGGTCAGGCACCAAATGCCATTATCTCTGACCAAGATAAGATGATTGAGGTCATTGTTAGGGTGGTTTTTTTGAATGCATGACACCAATTTTATCTTTGGCACATATTAAAGATCTCTAAAAAGATAAGCCATATTTGCATAGCTCATCCCAAATTTATGGTGGAGTTCGATGAGGCTGTATATGATATAGTTATGACAAAGGTCTTCGAGAAAAAATGGACAACACTAATTGACAAATATGAAGAATGCAAGATTGTAGATTGATTGCATGACCTTTATAAATACGAGAAAAAATAGGTTCTAGTTTACTTGAAGGATACCTTCTTTGCAGGAATGTGGGATTCCTAAAACACCTGAGTTCATTATTATATTATCAAATTTATGTCCTAGCTTTTCTTTAATAATCCCGATTCATTTACTCATGCCTTTTACTATAACAATATGTAACATCTGTTGAGTTATCATAGCCATTTCTAAAATCTTTTGTAGGCATGTCAACCTCTCAGAGGAGCAAGAGTATGAACCACTTCTTTGATGGATTTGTAAATTTAAAGACAATACTTAAGGAGTTCATTGATAAGTATGAAGATATGTTGGAGAACAGATATTAGGCAGAAAATGAGCAGGACAATAAGTTTTTGCAAACGAATGCTTTCCTCAAAACATCTTTACCTTTTGAGAGGCAAGCAGCAGGCATATACAATAGGCACTTATTCAAAAAATTTTAGAATGAAGTACTTGAGATGGATGCATCAAGTGCTAAAATAATCCAAGAAGCAGAAAACTACATCGAATATTCTATTAAGTCCTTTGACAGAATTGAAGTTAATGGAATTGAGAAGGAGATTGTAAAAAATTGTACTATTTCATATGACAGCGATTTGGAGGAAGTAAAATATTAGTGCCGATCATTTTCCTTCAAGGGGTACTTGTGGAGGCATGCCTTATTGGTCCTCCATCAGAGCAAAGTTTTACGCATTCTAGATAAGTACTTCTTGAAGAGGTGGACGAAGGACATGAAATATAGATTCGATGATTTCGATTATGATGTTTAACTATATCACATTGGCACTAGAAAAGCAAGGTATTTGTCATTCTACATTGTTCTTATGATGTCCCATCTGTATCTATGACATCCCATTTCATTTTATACAATGCTGTTTCCTATAGGTATACTTTAATGACTCATCGGATGATGAAGCTTGTAGAAGTTGCTTCAATGTCCGAAGATGCATTTAACTTAGTAATGGCTAATCTGACTCCATTATTCAGAAAAGTAGTAGATGCCAACTGTTTAGCACAAGTAAGTTCACAAATTCTTATCCAAGATTTCGAAAATATCACCACAAAAGAGAGGCCAATAAAGAAATGATTAAAGACCAGTATCGAGAAGTCAAAAAAGTCAAAGAAAAGTATAAACAAGACATCCGATGATCCATCTATTGAACAAAATGATAAGAGGCCTGATAAAAAATAAAAGATGTCCACCCATGAAGTAATAGAGTTACTCCAACAAATTGGACCTACTCAACCATCCTCCAATCCCTTGTTAGATGAGTTTGATGCTTACATATGCAGCCAGCTAACACAGGAGAGAGTCAATAATTAACTTGTATATTGAGTGTTTTACTATAAACATTTATCATAGCTTCATGAGTTAGAGCAAATTTCTCTAATGGCTTATATATTCACAGGAAGTCTGAAAAAATAGTGCCTTACAAGCCAATCGCATGGTGATGCGAAGAGACTTTTCTGTGATATCTTCCTACTCATTTGCATAACATTAGTTATTTTATTTATGAGGTATTATATTTTATTATTTGCTATATCATATTTTTATGATTATGATAAACCCCATAGATTAGAATAATAATTTTAAGACCACGATGAGATCATACCAGTGAGACATAAAATCTTTATAGTTTCAATCTAAAATATTCTCACTCATTAGATCATCGAGTCAGAGATCGATGATATCGATAAGACTGGTACATCCTATGTATGCTCGATGGAGAGGATGGTTGATCTCACAATCACTTGTGTAGTGACACTAATACAAGGATGTAAGTGCTCATTAGAGAATGAGTTCACTGAACTGACCCACAGAAAGAATATTTGATGGAGCCTTACAGCATGTCGACAGATGGTTCTTCAGTGGAAGTGGTGCATGTGATCCTTTGACCTGAGATCACCATGGTACCTTATGTACATAAATCCTTACTTTAGTTTATTCTCTAGCATGCCATTTTGAGATATGTGTAGAATATTTTGGGTACAGTGAAGTATGCATGGAGGTTGTGAGTGGTCAACAAAAAATCGATCACTCCTTGTAGGAGGAGAGAACATCCTATATGATCTCATAGGATGATGACTCTGAGAGTCTCTGGCCAGAGCAGGGATGAATAGTAGAAATAATTTTTACTGATTAATCAATCGAGTCATCATCATCAGATCAAGATATATATGGATAGATATTTGGGCTTGACATGATTCCATACCCATAGTCTGTCTGAGATGTTGTGTGATCAAAGGATTGAATTATACGGTAACTCACCACGAAAGGATAATTTGGTATTTTTATCAAATTTTAAATCTTTTGAGTAGTCATGATATATTACTAGACATCAATCTTGACTTATGGACTCGTCAGAATTAAAAGAGTTTAATTCGAGAATCAATTAGGAAGAGTTCTAGTTGATTGAGACTCTTGAGCTGACCTAATTTAATCGGATTAGGATTACGTCGAGAGTTTAGGTCCACTACTGGCTAGATTTAGATCCCAATGGGTCACACATAATAAGAATTTGGTCTTGGTCTAATCTATTTGGATTTATTGCAAATCCAATAGGTTAATTAAATTGCTAGCACATGAATTAACCCAAGTTCTCAATTTAGTTCAGTGCGAAAGAATTTGTGCTAAACCCAAGCTTGATGCCTTGATCTAATGGGATTAGGTTTAAACCATCTAATTGTTAGATGGCTTATCTGGTTTTTAAGCCTCCTCCATGCCAATTTTCCACACCAAAAAAATAAATGGTGCCACATTTCTTGTGTTAAGAAGGAAGAGTCCTTCTTAACGAAGACTCTTAACTCCCTTTAATATTCCATGCATTTCTTCACTCCACGCGCCATCTGATAGCTCTTGGAGACTTATTGGCACAGAAGTGGAGGAGTCCTTCTGCTTGAAAGCTCTTCCACACCCAAAAACTTTCATATGTAGAATTTATTCTTTGTGGAAGTCTAGGGGATGCCGCGTGGGATTTGTTTGTGCCAAACATTTTTTCTTCTCCCTTGTTTCTTAATTCTTACATGTCATATTTTATGGGACCAGAGAAAGAAGAGTCCTTCTACTCCTAAACTTCTCCACACTATTTATTTGTGTGATGATTTAATTCACCACGTGAGGAAAGTAGGACGCCAAAAGTTGGCATCCCTTGGAGATGGATAGAGCCCCTTCTTTCTTATTTAAAGGGGGTGCTACACCTAGGTTCCATGTCCATTCTGGGATGAGTTTAGGTGTGAGAATGAAAGGAAAAAGAGAGAAAAAGTTTAAAAAAAAGATAAGAAAAAGGGAGAAAGAAAAATGGAAAGGAAGGAAAGAGAGAAAAAGAAAAGCATGTGATACTTATCCTAAAATCAGATTGTTCATGTGTTGAACATATAATCTGATATTTATGTGGTGAGATCATTTAGAAAATATTTTCTAAAGTGATCTAAGTGAAGGTTTAGAAGACATACAAATGATGGTGCAATCCGTTCTTGCGAAAGATGATCAGCAGCAAATTTGCGAAGAAGGCTGCAGCACTATAACGAATTGGAAAGGATCCTGATCAGTCTCATGTGGATCACCGTTGGAGGGCTTCTACTTGGAGTCTTGTGGAGATCTCAAGGTTACCAAATGCTCATCTTCATGTTGATATATGGCCTCTGATCCCTTACTTTTATACATGCTTATGTTGTTTGATTAATATCATCAGGGTGTTCCTAAGATTTTATGTTTCGATAGTCTAGTTTAATTATTAAACATATTTTTCAATTGTTGAATGCATATAAAAATTTTTAAAATTTATATTCTACTGTGTTACCGAAACCCAACAATGGTATCAGAGCCATCCTTAATTGATTCAATCAAATATCAGTCATTATTATGATATAGATTAGATCCAGTTCATATTATGTTAAAATCAGATTTTTAATTGATGTTTATTTGATATTCTTGATGTATTTTTATTAATGATAAATGTTATCAATCCATGATCAAACCTTGGATATAAATTTTTATAGTCTTTAGACTTGTGAAACAGGTTTAACTTAGATCTCGTGATCTAATTTTTGATGAAATTGTAAATCCAGTGCATGGGATGCGCAAAGCCTTGGAATGGTACATTGGATGTACATTGCCAAGACTTAGGATTTTTTTGTATTTGATGCATTCACCAAAGATCCAAGGGCTGACCACCATGTTATTGGACATTCACCATTGTGGATCTTCCATCTTGATTGTTGTCTTAGGTATATGTAGAGCCAAAAAAATTTGGTCATGAAAAGGATGCATCTGATATGGATTAAAATTTTTGTCGATGGATTTGTTTAACTATAATTCATTGATCTAATATGATTAAAATTAATGATTATTGATTAAATCAAATTTATAGTTTTAATTTAATTAGAAGTTATGTTTAATTTAGGTTGATCAAATTATCATTGACCTAATTTGATTAGGGTCTGAGTCATGGTTGACCGAATCTATGCTAACCTAATTGATTTAGGTTAACCTAAGAATTGATCAATCCAACTCAGAAAGGATGACAAATGATTGATTTAAAATTATTCAATTGGGTCAAGTGTTGAATCCAAATCAAAAACCCTAAATAGGCCTTATGCCTAAATATTTAAACATCTCCATTGACATGTTTATAAATGATATCACAATTTAAATAACATGAGTAGTTTGTTATCATATTTTATAATTATTATAAAATGCATGTTGAGTGGTTATGAACTATGGTACATCCATGTGATGGATGTATGCATGAATGCTCCTCTATTGGCTAATTATATAAATATATTTGCAAGAGTTGCGATAAGGGCTGAGTACCCCTAATGCATTGTATTATCAGGGCATCTTTTTTTTGTATATTTCCAACTATTGATTAAAAATTTTACATATTCATATAAAATTATAGAAAAAAATTATTTAAAAAATAGATAAAAATTATTTCTTTCTATTTTCAGATAAAGATCGAGTATTCATGGTAGTCTTCATAGAGATGAAGACTGGACTACCAGATATTTGTAAAGCAGAGGTGCATTAAGATTGACCATGAGATGGTTCAATTTAAAATGCACCTAGGATTAGACCCATAAATCATTCTGTGGCTTGAATGATTTTTCAAAAATCTATAACCATTAGTTTTTCTTTATATGCTCTTACTTGCTGGTAGATAGAATTAAAATTTAAAATTGTATATGATGCATGTATATATGTTTTGGATGTGCATGAGATCTAAGTCTCTCGTTAAATTATATTAAGTTATAATGGTGAAGTGTTAAGAACACTGCCCATGCCTTCCTTCATGCTAAGCCAGGATTATGTCAAGAACTATAGTAAGCTTATTATGCTATCCACAAGACTTGCTGTGGAGACTGATTTGATACTGTTTTGGTGCATTATGAAGCTAATGTTACTTAGCTCATACTAAGTCAATAGAGTATGTCAAAAACTGTAGTGAGTTTGTTGTGCTATCCACAAAGCTTGCTATAGGGATTGCTATGATGTTGACTAAGTGATGCTTATGGTATATTTTAATAATATTATTTTATTGTACTATCTACAAAGATAGTATTATTTAGATATGATCATATAAGATTGAAAGATACGATTTAACTAAAATACTATAGTTTGTTGTGCTATCCACAAGACTATAAGTATTTTAAAGGCAAAAATTATATTGAGAGTTGTATGAGATACAATTGGTAAAGAGTTACCTACCCTTGAACTGATAGAAGTTTGTTGTGCTATCCACAAGGCTTTTTATGAGAAATTAGGATCTCAATCCCACCAAGAAACTAGAAGATATGAGTCTCCTCATTTTTCATATTTGAGAGTTATGAAATTTATTAAAATAGTAAGAGACACATTTAGATAAAAATCTCATCTAAATTATACATGTCATCATGAGTAGTCCTTTTATGTTCTTATAATCTGCATCTTCACTATCATTGCATGTATATTTGATACTTTTTTAAATTGATCGAACTTCATAGAATGGTTAAGAAACTTGAGAAGAGTTCTCACATAGGAGATGAGATAGTCTCCTATTCTTCTGATTTCGATTTATTCAGAGTTGATACTATAAAGAAGAAAAAATCGCATATGAGATATGACCGGGATGATAGTAAGACTATCAAATATATCCTGATTAACTTAATCATGCGATTAAGTCAATATCATGGATGGTGAGATAATTCAAGATTTGATCCTGCTAACTCTCCCAAGTTTCTTCTTTAGTATCTCTTAAGAGAAGAAAGATGAAGAATGTCTTCACCATAGGTATCTATTATCATTACAGTAATGATGAGCATTAGAGATAAATTGCAAGAGCTGTCTTGCAAGTGTGAAGCAATAGCAGGATGTAAAAGTTGCATCTGCTAATGGTTTGTATATGATACAAACTAATTTATCATTGAGTGTTTCAGCTTTAAAATTTTGGGTATGTGATGCCTTATATAGGTTCCACTTATGCAAAGTGTTGCTAAACCTATAAAGCTGAAGAGAGGTGACTACATGCTTTTGGCACTGATGGATAGTCCATTCATACTAAGGCTATAGGAACCTATGTAACCTTCTAGAAAGGTTTAGAAACTTATAGACCATTGTTACATGCCTAAATTTATCAGAAATATTATTTCAATTCTTTTATTATGGTAATATGATTTTGAAATTAATGTAAAGAGTAAAAGTTATTCACATTCTGATAAATTTTATGGCTATGGATTTATGATAATGGTCTCATATTTCTGTCACTCAATGATGTTGTTCTTCATGTTGATGAGAATAAAAAAAAAATATGTGATGGTCACATATCTCTTTCATTGCCAACTTGGCTATTTTTGTGAGTCAAAAATAAACAAGTAATACAAAGAAGAGTTCTTTGTCTGTATGATTTTGAATCATATAAAAGTTATAAATCTTGTCTCATGGATAAAATGATCAACATCCCATTTACTAGATATGAAAAAGGTGAGAGCGAGTTATTAGGCCTTGTACATATGGATGTTCGAAGATCAATAATATCTCGACCCAGAGATGAACACTTTATATGAGATATGGTGTGTTCCTTAATTTACTTCACAAATCTTATTCTAGGGATATGCTCTAGAATTGCTGCATGTGTTCTGAATTAGATATTGTCAAAATCTATTACTAGCACTCCATATGAGATATGGAAAGAGGCATGTTGCCCAACTTATGTGAAAAGAGTTGATGTACATAAGTTTTATCCTAGATCAGGTTTAAATAAGTTTATAGGTTATCCTAAAGAGTAGTATGTGATACTACTTCTACCATCTTACTAGACAAAAGGTATTTTATCAGTAAGTATACCATCTTTTGAAAAAAAAAAATTAAGAAGGAGATAGTGGGAGGATAATTGAGCTTGAAAAGTTCAAGATCTATGAACTTTTTCATCATAATTTATGGAGTGTCCACAAGTTGATCCTCGACCAAATATGCTTGTTGATGAAGCACAATCATGACACACACCTCCTTACCGAAGGTCAATCTGAGTGTGTAGTGTACCACTCAAAATATAAATTTGTCATTATGAATGACTGTACACCATACATCATTGTGAATGATATTTTTTTAACCTATTCAGAGATATTTATAAGTAGAGACTCTGACAGAAATCATGAAATTCAAAATGAACTCCCTATACATCAACCAAGTATGGACTATAGTTGAAGCACCTATGGGTGTGACCCAATAGGTTGCTAACAAAAATATCAATCCAGATTTGTCTTGCTATTGCCAAACACTATCTAGAGAGTTTGTCTCTAGTAGGAGGGCAAATCCATTTATGAATTATAGCAGGTATTGAGGAGTTGATACTTTTATTTTTGATGAGATAGTCAAATATTTGGCTTTATCAAATATGGATGAACTGTGTGTATGTGTGAGAAGATAAGTGGGAGATCTACTAACTTTTTATGTATGTGAAAGACATACAGCGTATTAAAAAAGTGGTCCCGATATTGCTCTCGATCAATGACATGTTTATCACAGAAGTTTTCATGAAAAAGACTTGGATGTAGCATCCAATATACTAGGGATCTATAGGGATAGATGTAAGTGGATATTAGACTTGTCCTAGTCTAGGTACATGAATTTTATATTGAAAAAGTTCAACATGAATGGGTGTAAAAGAGTTTACTTACCTATATATTCAATGTGCCAAGCCTGTTGTTATTTATGCTTTGTGCATGATCATTTATTTCAGGCAGATCCATGATAGGATCTTTTGAAAATTGTGAAAGATATTCACAAAAGTACTTAAAAAATACTAGAAGAGCAGTGAATTGGAAGAGTTCCAAATAGCTAACTGAATTTTGACTCAGTTAATTACTGTGAGTAAAGATTGCTAAGGAAAGTCGCCTGATAAAGAGTTCATCACTGAGTTGGGTGTGATCTCACTAAGAATCTATGCACATCCTATGGTACTTTCACCTCATTCATGATTTGATCATAAAAGGAGTTCATATAAAGAACAGCATAATGGATCAGTTCACTAAGTCTTAACATAGCAGCAGTGTGTTCACCACCCTGATTGCATAGGTATTAGGTACAGGGGTGATTGGCTATAGTGCAAGTGGGAGATTGAAAGAATAGTGCCCTACAAGCCAATCGCATGGTGATGTGAAGGGATTTTTCTGTGATATCTTCTTACTCATTTACGTGACATTAGTTATTTTATTTATGAGGTATTATGTTTTATCATTTGCTACATCATATTTTTATAATTATGATAAACTCCATAGATTAGGATAATGATTTTAGGGCCATGATGAGATCATACCAGTGAGATCTAAAATTTTGATAGCCTCAATCTAAAATATTTTCAGTCGTTGGATCATCGAGTCGATGATCGATGATGTCGGTAAGAGTGGTACATCCTATGTATGCTCGATGAAGAGGTTGGTTGATTTCACAATCACTTATGTGGTGACATTAATACAAAGAAGTAGATACTCATTAGAGAATGAGTTCACTGAACTGACCAACAGAAAGAACATCTGATGGAGCCTTACAGCATGCCGATAGATGGTTCTTCAATGGGAGTGGTGCATGTGATCTTTTGACCTGAGATCATCATGGTACCTTGTGTACATAGATCTTTACTTTGGTTTATTTTCTAGCATGCCACTTTGAGATATGTGTAGGATATATTGGGTATGGTGAAGTATACATGGAGGTTGTGAGTGGTCAACAAGGAATCGATCACTTCTTGTAGAAGAAGAGAACATCCTATATGATCTCATAGGATGATGACTCTAAGAGTCTCTGGTCAAAGCAGGGATGAATAGTAGAAATAGTTTCTATTGATTCATCAACCAAGTCATCATTATCATATAGAGATACATATGAATAAGTATTTGGGCTTTACATGGTTCCATGCCCATAGCCTGTCCCGGATGTTGTGTGATCGAAAGATTGAATTACACAGTAACTCACCACAGGAGGATAATTTTAGTATTTTCAACAAATTCTAAATCTTTCAGATAGTCATGACACGTTGCTAGACGTCAATCTTGACTTATGAACTCGTTGAAATTAAAAGAGTTTAATTTGAGAATCAATTAGGAAGAATCTTAGTTGATTGAGACTCTTGAGCTGACCTAATCTAATCGAATTAGAATTACGTCGAGAGTTTGGATCCACTGCTGGCTAGATTTGGAACTCAATGGGTCACACACAATAGAAATTTGGTCTTGGTCTAATCTATTTAGATTTATTATAAATCTAATAGGTTAATTAAATTGTTAGCACATGAATTAATCCAAGTTTCCAATTTAGTTCAATGCGAAGGTGTTTGTGCTAAACCCAAGCTTGATGCCTTGACCTAATGGGATTAGGTTTAAACCATCTAATTGTTAGATGGCTTATCTAGTTTTTAAACCTCTTCCATGCCAAAGAAATAAATGGCGCCACATTTCTTGTGTTAAGAAGGAAGAGTCCTTCTTAACGAAGACTTTTAACTTCCTTTAATATTCCATGCGTTTCTTCACTCCACGCGCCATCTGATGGCTCCTACAGATTTGTTGGTGCAAAAGTAGAGGAGTCCTTCTACTTGAAGGCTCTTCCATACCTAAAATCTTCCATATGAAGAATTTATTCTTTGTGAAAGTCTAGGGGATGTCGCATGGGATTTGTTTGCACCAAATATTTTTTCTTCCCTCTTGTCTCTTAATTCTTACACGCCATATTTTATGGAACCAAAGAAAGAAGAGTCCTTCTGCTCTTAAACTTTCCCACACCATTTATTTGTGCGGTGATTTAATTCACTGCATCAGGAAAGTGGGACACCAAAAGTTGGCCTCCTTTGGAGATGGATAGCGCCCCTTCTTTCCTATTTAAAGGGGCGCTACACCTAGGTTCCACATCCATTTTGGAATGAGTTTAGGCATGAGAATGAGAGAAAAAAGAGAGAAAAAGTTTGAAAAAAATACAAGAAAAAAAAAGAAAGAAAAATGGAAAGCAAGGGAAGAGAGAAAAAGGAAAGCATGTGATGCTGGTCCTAAAATCAGATTGTTCATATGTTGAACATATAATCTGATATTTGTGTGGTGAGATCATTTGAAAAATAATTCCTAGAGTGGTTCTAGTGGAGGTCTTGAAGGCATACAAATGATAGTGCAATCCGTTCTTGTGAAGGACGATCGGCAACGAACTTGCGAATAAGGCTGTAGCACTACGACGAATTAGGAAGGACCCTAATCAATCCCATGTGGATCACTATTGGAGGAATTCTACTTTGGAGTCTTGTGGAGATCTCAAGGTTACCAGATGCTTATCTTCATGTTGGTATATGGCCTCTGATCCCTTGCTTTGATACATGCTTATGTTGTTTGATTGATATCATCAAGGTGTTCCTAGGATTTTGTGTTTCGATAGTCTAGTTTAATTGTTAAACATATTTTTTAATTATCAAATGCATATAAAAATTTTTAAAATTTACATCTGCTGCATTACGAAAACCAAACAAAGTCGTAGGTGCAATTTTGGAGATCGTATACCGCGTCAGGAAGTCATTATGACCAATATGAATGCATTGAAAGATAAAGGAAGTGATATTTACTCTTCAGGATGTCATACATATTCACAAGAAGTCATAGGTGCTATTTTGGACATCTCATACTGCGTCAGAAAATCATTATGACCAATACGAATGCATAGAAAGATATAGAAAGTGATATATACTTTTTGGGATGTCATATATATTCACAGAAAGTCATAAGTGCTATTCTAGACATCGTATACCGCATCAAAAAGTCATAATGACCAATACAAATGCATAGGAAGACATAGGGAGTGATATATCCTATTTAGAATGATATACCAAAATGACAGGAAGTTGCAAAAATTGGGCTGGAAGTCACATATACACTTCGTGCACTGATAGAATGACTTCCATATACATAACTATGACATCCTGTATTCACACGCAAACATTGAGGGAAAAAGGGGATAAAATTGATATTATTGCAACTATATCACAACAGAAGATTGTACTAAAAGAGAAGATTGTTAAACAAACACATAGATCAAATATAAAATTTAAAATTTATGTCTAAAATATAAAATTGTTGTTTTGTCTAAATACTTCAAAGTTCAAACATTGTCAACCACAGCACCCACTTTCTGTGCAAGCCCCTCCTTTAGTATTCTAGCACCAAGCTCCCACCGGTGTTGAAGGATGTCATCTTTTGTAAAGTCCTATTGATGTGGCCTATCTTTGCGAGCCAAAAAAATCCATGAACTTCAGACAGTATAGGCCACAGTCTAGGAAACTGGAGGGTTGGGAAGGATAGTCATGATCTTCCTTCATCTTCCATTTTTGTGCCTCTACATTGTCATAGAAAATATGAAACATTACTCTAAGAATCTTTTGCCACTTTCTAGCATCAGCTTTGCATTTCGTGTTGCCCTTTAGAGAGTTCAGATGGAGAAAGCATTTCTGCACCATGTCAACTATCACCATATGTTAGTGGAGGTTTTCTGAGTTCATGATGATGAAAAGAAACCTAAACTCCTTATTATCATCACTAACATCATCAAAAATCATCTGTCCCATTGTGCTAGTAAGCTCATCGTGTGCTAATTTTGATTGTATATACATCCCGGCTATACTAATGGAGGATTGGAGGCACTTGTGGTAGATGTCTGGGTGTTGACTCCACTTTTGGAATAGGAACTCCCACCCAGCATCAATAATCTATCCATAGAAAAAAAAATCGATTAATATAGCAAAACAGAAATAGTGAGACATATCATTCAGGATGTCATATCATAGTAACATGAAAAAATAAAAGAAATATGAAACATCAAAAAATGATGATATGAGCGTAGAATTCTAACATCATCGACAATCATATCGCCAAAAAGTAGGTCGTGAACGTGGGACCTCGTGATGCTGCCTCAATGACGGTTGACGTATACAACCCCTTTGTAATGAAAAATAATTTACTTCATTCAATTAAATAAATATATGATGATATATTAAAATACAAGATGTCATAATATGATGCGTGGAAGTCATTAAAATGTGTATACAATCATATGACAATGTTCTTTTACATAAAGTACTAATTGAAATAGGATAAACTTTAAAGGATATCATACAACAATACGGGTGTCATAAGAAGCTAACATGATATTGTATTGGTGCACAGGATTTCATGAAACACTCACGAATTAATTTTTTCTTTCAAAAAAATGTTGATGATAGCATCATCTTCCTCGAATAACAGGGCTTTTGGTTGATAATCCAGAATGCAATGGATGATCAACTGCATTTAAAATATTAGTTTAAAAAGTATGTATAAGTAAATCAATGTAGCATAAATATGTCATAATTAATCAAATTGGAATGTAATGCCCACCTCATCCTGTATTGATTTTGTGTCTGCCAAAGTTGTTATATCAAGAAAAAAAATCTCTTTGGATGTGAGGACTGCCTTGCTCCTTTGTCTGGATTGACTGATCTAAAATATTAGATCTTCTGTCAGAAAGGAAGCCTTGCGCATCCGGTGTTATTTTTTTACCCTCTTCATGAGTGAATATGTTAATAGCTATGACTTGCCCCCCACCCCTCCCTTTATCTCCTTTTTTTCATTCTCCTCCTTTTCTTCCACCTCCTTCTCGTTCACCTCATCCTTTTCCTCCTCTCCATTTTCCTTCCCTTCTCCTTCTCTTTCACCTCCCCCTATTTGTTCATCTCATCCTTTTTGACTTCTCTTTTTTCTCTAGCTCCTTTCGAGTCACGTCCTCCTTTTTCTTCACCTACTCCACCTCCTCTTTCTCTTTCAACTCCTCCTTTTCTTGCTCTTTCTTCGCTTCCTTCAGCTCATCCTTTTCCTCCTCTCTCTTTTCCTTCGGCTCCTCCTCCTCAGTCACCTCCTTAGTCACCACTTTTTTCTTTTCCTTCACCTCCTCCTTTTCCTCCTCATTCTCAATTTTATTCAATTGATCTTTTTCCTCCTCTCCCTTTCTCTCTGGCTCCTCCTTGTTACTTACCTCCTTAATCACCTCCTCATTCTCCTTCACCTCCTCCTTTTCCTCCTCCCCATTTTCCTCTAGCTCCTCCTTCTCAGTCAGCTTTTTGGTCACCTCCTCCCCCTTTTCCTTCACCTCCATGCTTTTCTTTTTCTCTAAGACCTCCTCCTTTTCCTCCTCGTGCTTTTTGTCCACCTTTTCCCTTTCTTTCACCTCCCCATTTTTCTTCACCTCCTTCTTCTCTTTGTCCTTCCCATTTTCCTCTTCCTTTATGTCCACCTCCTCTTTTTCCTCATCATCATTCTCCACCTTCTCTCTCTTCTCTCGATATTTCTTCTCAGCATCTTAGCTTCCTCTTATTTTTCCTCAGCTTTTTCTAAAGCCTCTTATTTTCTGTCTCTAGCTATGTACACATTACACAGTGCTTCCTCCTAGGCATGTCCAGCATTGGTACATAAAGATTGAGCAAACACCACTCCTGTAGAGTTGGTCATATAGTATTGTCAATCTGGTAAAAAGATCCAACAGTAGATAATCAGGATGATGAATTTCATATAACATCAGAAAGTTATATTACACCCTGTGCAATATTTATGACATTAGGAAAAAAATATTATAACCTCCTCAAACACTATATATTAGACTGTAATATCCAATGCAATCTGAAACAAAATATGGCATCCATATTAAGTCATGTTACTTCATCTACTATTATGCCTATAAGTTTACCTCATAGGGCTGCAGGATGTTGAATTTCTTATCGTGTGTCCTCTTGTGGTAGTCATGCCACCTCAACAATCTCGATAATTTTATAGTATCAGCTGGAGCTCTCATGATGGTGTGCTCGAGGAACCACACCTATCCATCCATATTTCCTCAAATCAGACTATAGATGAACGAACAAAATGATGAATATATCAAAATTTCATTGAAAATTTTGATTATCATAAGGACTGCTAAACAACTGAAGAGTGTGGGTTGTCTCTTACCCTTATCAGGCCTTTTTGATTGACATGATTCCTCAGACCTGAAATACTCACTAATCTCTAGAAGTACCTGAAGAGTCAAGTCTCTGATGGCAGCAGCCCATACAAATGCTCCAAGTTATGATAGATCATCCAAGAATGGGATTAGATATTTTAGACATGTCTAGTTTGACTTTGATGCCAAAAACATGGCTAGCATGTAAGCTATTTAAAGCCTAATAGTGTCCTTAGTGTCCTTCTTTCTCTTCGAGGACTTAAGCTCACTAATTAAATTCACTAGTCTCTTTTGCTGCAAATCCATTGTAGACCCAAATCTCTCAAAGAGCCTCCCCTTATTCCTGTTGGATGTCATCTTAATTTCATGGTATGGAAGATCCAAAATAAGCACAACTTCCTCCACACAGAATCATATCGTCTTTCCACCAATAATGAATTTATCACCTCCTACATGGCACTTTATAATATTAGATAGAAGTGCCTCATCCACTACAATAGGCTCCATGTCAACGAAGGAGGCAAATGGGGTCTTAAGCATGAGATTTATATGTGCAATAGAAAATTGTATCTTGTGGATATTCTCTACATAAACAGCTGGCTTGCAAGAGTTCTTGTAAAGTTGAGGGGCCTTGCCTTTTTTAATCCGGAGCTTTCTCAACTTGATTAGTTGCTTTCCTGTAGGATTCAATTATATAGGAAGTCATACCAATATATATAATGTCATAAGATGCAATAGGATGTCATTCATAATAACAAGACATCATAATAATCTTCAAAAAAATGGCATACAACATAACACAACATCATAATAACATATAAAATGCTAAAAGAATAACAGGAAGTCATGCTAATCAACAGAATGTCATAAAGAGAAATAGGATGTCATAGGTCGATGCTTGAATTGTAATTTAAGGAAATAATGTTGATTTATCTTCTTTTATTTCTTGTATTTCTATTTCAGATGTTGAAATTAGGACATCTTCTCCATCGTACATGGCAAGAGCTGTGTTCCCTTCGCTTGCCTCATCTTCATCCTTGAGTTCTCCTCCATGGCTTCTTAACACAGTTTTTTGAGGCCATGCTTGAAAATATACAGGATCTCCTACACCACATCGTTCTCCATCAGAAAAGGGGGAAGGAGATATAAGAAAACAAAAGGGGCAAGAGGGTACATACACAACCCTAAAATTTGGAATAGAAATATTGAAAAACACCGACTAGCATCAAGTAACCCCGATCGTTAGAAATAAGAGAATGTAGATGAAGCAAAATGGAAAAAGATGGTCATCGGAGTGGAGGGGAAACAATCATGATGGATGGGAGAGAAGATGGAGGAAGATGAAAAAATTTGTCTCTCTTCTTTCCCTCCTTTTTTCCTTCACGAACAAGGGAATAAATGATATTTTATCTTTTTGAAAAGATTGAGAGTGGCTCGCAAGTAATATCTTCTGACGATGGTTGGATCATGCTGACTACAAAGAAAAAGATTATCCTATCAGTCAAAATTTAGGATGTCATAGGACACAATTGGATGTCATGTCACTAAAATATTTTGATAGAAAATTGTAACATGCAATAAGAAGTCATAAAGCTAAAACTAGAGGTGATACTATACCTACGGATGTCATATAATAATAAATAAGAAAGCCATATAAGAGAACAAAATGTCATAATAGTGAACAGGAGATCATTCTAAAGCTTCTCTATCATATAAAAATTACACGGTGTCATAACAAGTAAATAGGAGGTCAAAAATTTTGATCAGGATGTCATAGGATGCAACAAGAAGGCATCTATGTTACCACATGTTGACCTATATGACATTCCAATAATGATTATGACATCCAGCTGCTTGTTTGTGACTTCCTATGTGGTCATTATTACTTTTCGCCGCATCGATCGAGAATAGTAACTCAATTTTGACATATTGGGGAAGAGAGATCGAGGAGTTGTGGAATTATGACTTGAAAAGAAGAGATGTGAGTTGACAAATGTCGATGAATCTTGAAGCGCGCTTCGCATATTCATCATATGCTTTTTGACCTGGAAAGGGTGCGATGTGCGGTTGTGAAGAATGTGCCTATCGGTGCTTGTCACATGGCGACATCTGATGATTCGATGATCTGACCTAGGACATTAGTACTCTTTATAAGTAGGCCATTCTCTTATCGAGAATTCATGCCATTGAGCTGCAACTACTACCCCCCCCCTCCCATTGCAGAGAGCCTCTATTTTTGTTGTCTTCAAAATGAAGCTATCGCCTATGGCCATCAAGCTTTCCGTCAAGGAAAAGATGAGATCTTCGAGATGGTAGCAGTCCAAGAGGTCGAGGATTGCAGATCCGTCACCTACTGAGCCGACAGCAGTGCAAGCTCCTCTTCTTTCTGCCCATCCTCAGCCTTCTCTTGGATTGGCAGGGACTGGGGTTGAGGTTTCTATCGATGTCTGGCTCAGAATCATCGACGAGTACAAAGGTATGGTGAATTTTGATAAGGAACTCATCAAAGCATCCTCGATCGCTTTCATCTAGGGGTTCTAGGACTGCAAGGCATGCCTGCAACGGATGGTCCCATAGTTCGACTTGTTACACCTTCAACTAGGGAATAGTGATGAAGAAGTCAGGGCCTTTTCCTTGGATGAAGACTGGTTCTTTATCTTTTTTGTATTTCGTTGTTCTACCTACTTATCAATAGTACTATGTAATGAAATTTAAATTAATGAAAAGTTTACCTTTGTTCAATTTACCTTCCAAATGATGTCATATCATGTAACTAGAAGTCATTAACATGAAATAGGACATCATAAGATGTCATGTGATGAAAGAGGAAGTCATACAGGGATACACGATGCCATAACAACGAACACGAGGGCATAAGCTTCATTTAGGATGTCATAGGATGCAGAGGAAGGCTTTCTGAAAATGGTTATGACATCCTATTCTTTGTTTATGATGTCAAGAAAACAAAATAGAACGACAAAAGAAGGAACATAAGCTTCAAAATATTTATAATGATGATTGAATGCAGAGGAAGGCTTCTCAAAAAATTAGTACCACCCTATATAAATTTTTTGATAGAGGTTACGATATCCTGTTGCCCTTAGTGTCTTCCTGTATGGTCGTTATTACTTTCTGTTGAAATGATAAAACAGACAAAGTCTACGATGTCCTCCTAAATATAGTAGAATGTCAAAAAAAGTTAACAGAGATCCAAAATGTCAATCTGGATGGCAAAGAATGCAGGGGAACTCTTTTGTTTTCCCTCATGCTATCGTATATGACTTCCAAATTTGATTATGACTTCCTAATGCCCATTTGTCACATCCTGCATTATTGTTATTACTTTTTGTTACAATGTTAAGTCAAACAAAAAGTAGAAAGTCATAAAAACATATTAGGATATCAAAGGAGAAAGAGCTTTCCAGAAATATTAATTGGAAAGTCATAAGATCTAGATGAAGGCTTCGAAGTTACCTATTGCCGACCTACATCACTTTTCAAAAATAGTTATGACATCCTGTTGTCCGTTTATGAGTTTCGTTTGCTATAGTTATAACTTTTCGTTGCTATTATAACTCTAAAAAGAAGCAGCATGTCATAAAAACATAATGGAAAGTCATAAGAGTCACTACGGGCTCAGTAGGGCGACTGGAGTTGAAACATTTTTGGGAGACCACATAGAGGGGTTACATTACCTAGGGCATTTAGTGCCTGGCAACTTTTTTGACTCCTGGGATAGCCTATTGAAAAAGATGGCTTTTCTGACTCCTGGGATGCGTAGCCCGCTCTGGCTTTCTTAGGGTGACAGGTGTCACATTGTCAGAGGAAACAATCGAAAGTGGTCGGGCTCGCTAGCTCTATAAATAGAGTCTTGCTGGTAAAGCCGGCACTCATCAAGTTTTCAGGATGTCCTGGTGTCGTTGCTTCATTCATCGCATAGAGATTGTCGGTGCATTCCTTTGGCTTTCTGGGTCTCCACCACCCAATTTACGGCCGAAGGGCACCTCTGGGAAGTGCAACACCAATAGATCCAACTTTGCTTGGGAGGGATTGGAAAATATTACTGCACCAGTGATGGAGTTGGAGCAGTGGGAGAAAGAGGCTGCTTATGCTCAATGCCCCACAGAGAGGTAATAGACCTCTCTAAGAGCAGATTCTACCCCTGGGTGCCCTTAGCTTTTCGACCTTCCTTGGAAGTGCATTGTAAAAGCCAACATGCTTTCGGATGAGGTGGAGCTACTCTGTCAATGCCCATCGTAAGGAAAGTAGTGCAACTAATCATCGAGATCGTTGGAGTGGAACCAATATATCTTTGCGACGCTTCTCAAGTCTGGTTTTGGCTTGCATTTTTCTTTCTCTTTGTTGTCATAGGCTTTGTCTGATGAATATCATTTTGTAATGAACTTGTATAGTCTTCATGGATAAAATTCTCTTCATCAGCTAGCTTGATGTGTGGATGTATTTTGGTATGCTTGCCATTTCTCTTATTCTGTCTGGGCTTGTTCTGTCTTGCCACTTGGGATGTCATGCAAGCATAATAGGATGTCATAAGGAGCCAATAGGATATCATAATAGTTGATCAAGAAGTTATAGGAAGGTAGGAGGAGGCTTCGGTGTTAGTGGCTGCTTTGCTATATGACTTTTCGATAGCATTTATGACATTTCATTGTCCATCTATGATGTCTTGAGTCTTCGTCATTTTTTTTCCATTCCAACCACAAATCAAAAAAGGTTCAGGATGTCATCCAAACATAATATGATGTCATAAGAAGGATTAGGACTTCAAAATAGTTGATCAGGAAGACATAGGAAAGCAGACAAAGGCTTTGATGTTGATTGCTGCTTTGTTATATATCTTTCTGATATTGGTTATGACATCTTGTTGCCTGTGTATGACTTCCTATGGCTTCATTATAACTGTCCATCACAATGATGGATCAACAAAGGTTCAGGATGCCATAAAAACATAATACAACGTCATAGCAGCCAATAGAAGGTCATAATAGTTGACCAATGACTCACAAGGAAATTTGCATGGCTTCGATGTTGTTAGCTGTTTCACTATATGACTTTTCGATAGCGGTTATGACATTCCGTTATCTGTGTATGATGTCCTTTGTCTTTGTTATTGCTTTTCATTGCAAGGACAGGTCGAAGAAGGTTCGAGATGTCATGCAAGCACAATAGGACATCATAAGGAGCCAACAGGATATCATAATAGTTGATCAAGAAGTCACAGGTGTTAGATGTATGCCTTAGAAACTAATTAGGCCGACACATGTAATCATTCTAAGAATATAATTTGTAATCTTGACTTATTAATGAAATAAAATTTGGATTATTTATCCATTTATATTATGTAATGTATCTATGAATCATCCACTGAATTAATAAGATGATGACATATATTCTCAAGAGTTAAAAATTTAAGGTATGTGTCACTGATGATTAATTCATAATCTGCTTCCGACCGTAGAATCATCTCGAAGATGGTGATTGATCTAGATAGGTTGGTGCATAGATTGCTTTCATATGAGTAGATGAGACTCGAATCTACAGTATGATGATACTGAGCGAGAGTACAAATACTTGTTAGAAAATAATAGTGCTGAGCATGACCAACACGAAGAGTCATTTGGATATCTACCTTCTTATCATGACATGCTCGATGCTGCAGTAGTGTGAATAGTTCTTCGACCTGTGGTACCTCAGCTATTCACAATAAAATTGTTATAGTTTGACTACATGATAACTCAGTCTCTTAGTCATATGAAATCTTGAGGTGTATGTTAGCTTCAATAGATTCATTGTAGGAATAGGATGTGCATCTATATGGGATCTATCAATCCTAGTAGTAAGAGATAAGTCCTATAAGGATTATGAAACTGAGTTCGAAAGTCTACGACCATCGCAAGTATGAATGATGGAAAAAAATTTTCATGAGGATTCATTAAGAACTCAGATTGATTGAATCTTACATATGACAAGTTCAGATTGACGAGTTATCCAAAATCTTAGTCTTGTCGAGACTCACGATAGAAGAATTGGATCACACGACAGAAGAATTGGATCACACGACAACTGCATCTAGAGATTTATCTATTCAATTCTACTGAATTATCACTATATATTGCTAGGTATTACTGGTGGATTATAGGATCAATTAAAAATTATTCGGATGATCAGTAATTCTCAAATTGACTGAATTGAAAGGGATTTCAATTCATTGAAAGGAGTTTCAATGATATTGTTGATGGAGATCACAATATATCCTACTACCAGATAATTGAACCTATGGGATCACACATCAAGAAATTTGATCTAGGATTGTACAATTGGACTCATATAATTCTAATTGAGCTTAGATTTGAGAAATCTTATTAGGTTTAGGAAAATCATGCTAGCATATAGTAAACCCAATTTCTCTTTAGACTGAAATTTTTATGAGATGAAAATTGGACCAAGTCAATTGCATGCACTATAGACAGCTAAGAGTTTATTTTCTCTCATAATTAAAGTTGGAAGAAATTGGACTAGCACCAAATTGGATTAGATCTATGAGGTGCCAACTGTTGGCACCCCCTTAGCCTTGTGCGACAAGGAGAAGGAGAGGAAGATGGGGCACACGCCCCATCAGGGTTAGACACCAATAAGGGAAGGTAGGAGGTGCCCAAGAGTCCAAGTGTGAGTTGGTTTTGGGTTCTTTATGAGATAACAATATGATTTGATCAAACTTTCAAACCAAGTAGGACTCCTTTTGGCCTATAAAAGGACCTTAAGATCATATCTCTAAATCCTAAGCCATCCAAGCTCCAAGCCTCCATGCCTCCCCTCTCTCTCTTGGTGTCCATGCCCTTTCTCTCTCTCTTCTCTTCATCATGCCTCCATGCCTAAGGGGTTAGGCATCCTTGATTTCTACACCCAAGGGTTGGGCATCCTCTTTGGTGCGAACACCATCACCAGTGATGACCGATCAAAGCCAACTTGGACACGTGGACGATGTCGGAGAATCAGATTGATATCTATTTGGCTCAATTAATTAAGTTAGATTTTGATTTAGTTATTTATTCTTCTATTTGAGTTTTATTTATGAGGTCTTGTAAATCTAGCCCAATTGAGTCAATTTTAGTTAGACTAGGAATAGTTTAATTTAAATTAGAATTTGGATAAGGAGTCCTAAGTGGTTTTGGCGTTCAAAAAAATAAAAGAGTCCAAGTAGTTTGTTCTATGTTTAGTTCAGCCTATAAAAGGCTTGTTAAAGAGAAAAAGAAAGGTAGAGAATGCAAAAATTTTGAGAATCAAATATCACTTATCTCCTTTTCCTTCTTCCTCTTATTCTCTCCCTACTTTCTTCCCTCTTCTCCTCTTTTATTCTTCTCTAAATTAAATTCTGCACTATAATTTCATTGCTGAAGTTTCAAGCTACACAACGACATCCATCGACCCTGCCTTGCGATCAATCCAGAATGCGATCGTCTTCGATCTCCAAAGGAGGTGAACTTGCTCCTCCAAGACTTATTTGATGTGTCTCTCATGAGATTTCTTCAATTGATATTTTTTTTAAAAAAATATTATTGATTTTCTCTATGAGTTCTTATTTTTTAATTATTAGATTTGCATGTTAAAGATATCTAGAGACATATCCTAATCATAAGTGGTTTCTTAATCGCCTACGATCTGTAGAACTTTAGATCTAGAATTCATTGCCATCTACTTAATTTTTTTGCCTTAATCTGATTATATTTTAATCCTCAAGGTAGAACTTGAACGGATCTATTTGTCTGCTGAATACTTATTAATTACTGATCTTAGAATTTTTGCATGGGTTTTAGATTGCATATCACATCTTTAGAATTATAGCATTTGAATTCTAGATTATGTCCCGCATCAATTTTTGATATTAGAGTATATAGGTTTGATTAGAGTAATTAGAATCTGCATTAGGTTTAAATTCTGTATTGAAAATCTACATATAGAATTTCAAATCCATTTTGAAATCTTCTACAAAAACAAAATCTAAAGCAAACGACATCAAAAAATTATGAAATTTGGTAGAAAGAGACCAAACTTATTAGAGAATCTAGAGTTAAAATTTTATTAAATTCTAAAATCTCTAGTATCCTCAATTTATTTTTATAAGCCATCTTGTATACAAAAATTCTGTACCCAGAAATTCTATAGCGAGCAATCTTGAAAGATTTTAAGGGTCCTGTCCCTAAAAAACTCCTAAATTCATGAAATTTTGTGATCAGAGTCATGACTCATCTAGAAAGTGGTTTTTCAAATTTTACTACAATTAGAAGTCTGTAGGTCATATCCTCAATTTATTCTCGTAAGCTGTCCCGTGCACAAAAATTGTATACCCAGAAATTCTACAGCGAACAATCTTGAAATATTTTAAGAGTCCTATCCCTAAAAAACTCCTAAATTCATGAAATTTTGTGATTAGAGTCATGACTTATCTAGGAAGTAGTATTTTAAATTTCATTTCAATCAGATGTCCGTAGGTCATCAAGATTAGTTCATAAAATAATAATAATAATAATAAATTTAGCATAATATATTAGAATTTTTTTTTAAATTTTAAAACATCAAACTAACTTATTTGGATATTCTATTTATATTGCATTGCATCTTCATAAACTATCTTAAGGGCAAAACCCAAATCAATATAAGGTGAAGATTTCATCATCCTTTCTTAGCCCATAAATAACCACCCTTCATATTGTATTGGCCTAAGCCTTAATCTAAAATTAATTAGACATTAACCCCTAAGATTTTTGAGCTCACTAAGATAAGAGATCCTAAGAGTTAGACCGAGTTAGGGTTGATCAGTTAATTGGTGTCTAGAAAAATGGTTTAGAGATTACGTTCCAAAAAAAGATGGTTACTTAATTAGGTCCATTGTGAAAGCATGGGAAGCCTTTCACTGATCTTACACTTATCTGATTGTTAGTTGGTTAATTTCTGACTTGGAGGGCTTGAAGATGACTTTGCCAGTTAGGAGCTGTTTAGATCTAAAGTAACTCTTAGCTAAATTATATAACTTGGTTGCTAACCCACAAATATTAAACCTAATAAAACTTTTTGCATCTATTCCTTAGATTTAGGACTCTCTAGGTTAGAAAGAATTCTATTTAAAAAAAATCTGAAACCTTTGATTTGGTGACTAGTGTATGCCAACTAGATTAGGGGTCAAGTACTTATGATTGTATTCACCATCTACATCTAGTATGGATCCTAATATAACAGCTATGTTTGAAAGCATGATGGAGCAATTAACAAATTTAAACACAGACTTTAAGAATTTGAGTGATGACATGTAAAATACAAATAATACAGTTCAAAACTTAACTGCTAAGATAGTGATTTTAGAAGAGGAACATCCCAATCAAGTTAATTTTGAAACTTCTTAGGAGATGACCAGGTGTAGAAATCCTAGAGCTTGTCAAGAAATGGACCTAGGCCAACCTTCTCTCAAATGACCACCTGATCTTGATACCCCACCTGTGCCCCTAGGTTAGAGAGGACCTTACATTTCTCAAGGTCCAGATATGGGTCGTAGGTTAGATATGCGCTCCTATTGTGAGCCCATGGATTAGGATGAGCGTGTCTTAAGAAGTATTAAGGTAGAAGCACCCAGCTTCGATGGTTCGCTTGACCCTAAGGAGTATTTGGACTAGGAGGCAGATATGGACCACTTCTTCAAGTGGTATGACATGTCTGAAGTCCAAAAAATTAGATTTGCCAAAATAAAGTTAATCAATCAAGCTAAGTTGTATTGGCATAGTTTAGAGCATTTAGCTGAGCATAGGAGATAAGAGCCTATATAAACTTGAGAGGAGATGAAAGAAAAGCTGCGTGAGAAATACCTTCCCACATCCTACAAACAATATCTCCTAGATCAATGACAGAGGATGACTCAAAAAAATCGATCTGTCTCGGAGTACATAGCAAAATTTGATGAATTCCTTATGCGATGTAGTATCATCGAGGATAGGGCTGCCACCTTATTGAGATTTAGAGCTGGTCTCCGAGAGGACATCCAACGAGAGCTATTCTTACATGAGGTGATCTCCTTAGAGCATGCCTACCAGCTAGCATAGGAAGTTGAAAGATTTCAAAGGTATCCGACCTCTTATCGATCTGACCTAAGCCGACCTACCTCTTCAGGTCCTAGACCTAGCACTAATCAAATCCCTACCCATCGACCTTCGGTTGTGGATTCTCTGATGAGAAGAAATGATAAGGGGAAGGGAATACTAGAGATGCTAAAGACTAATAGACCTATCACACTGTCCAAATATTTTAAGTGCCAAGGCTATGGACATCTATCTACCCAATGCCCTTCTAGAGCCTTACACTTAGGAGAAACTAAAGAGGAAGAGCCTAAGTGTGTTGAAACTGAAGAAGGAGAAGAAGTTTATGAGGCTAATTCCAAGTTAGCCGAAGAATTTGAAGAAGATGAAGATGTTCTAGGCTATATTCGGATAGAGCAAGATTCTGAAGAGAGATTGAGAGTGGTCAAATGTATAGTCGCTCAGCCAAAAGAAAGCGAAGATTGACGACGAACGTCTATTTTTCATACCTACATTAAGCATGATGATAAAGCATGTAAGGTGATTATAGATAGTGGAAGTTGTATAAATGCCATCTCCACCAATGCCATATCCCGTCTAGGTTTAGCACCAGTAGATCATCCGAGTCCCTATAAAGTCTCATGGATACATGCATCATCTATCCCGATCAAGCATAGGTGCCTAGTCCCTATTTAATTCCAGTCCTATCAAGATAAAGTATGGTGTGATGTACTACCAATGGAGGTTGGTAGTATTATCTTAGGAAGGCCATGGTTATATGATCAGGATGTTACACTCTTTGGGTGATCAAATCCATGTAGTTTTCGGGATAAAGGAAAGAAGATTACGATCAAATCCTCTCCACCCAAGACTACTACTAAGAAAGAAACTGTGGAAGCCAAAATTAGTACTAAGAAAAGGGGCCTATATTTAATCAGTGTTGAAGAATTTGAGAAGAAAATGATTGAAGGATCATCAATTTGGATCTTAGCTGTCAAAAAAATTCATGAAGAACCCGAGATCGAGTATCCCCAGGAGATAATTTTTCTTCTTGATAAATTTAAGGATATCTTTTCTGAAGAGCTCTCGGACCATTTACCACCGATGCATGATATTCAGCATGCCATAGCTCTAGTTTCGGGATCCATCCTACTACATTTACCATATTATCGATTAAACCTTACTGAGCATGCTGAGTTAAAAAGATAAGTTGAAGAGCTTCTAAAAAAAAGGTTTGCTAGAGAGAGTTTGAATCCATGTGCAGTGCCCACACTCCTTACTCTAAAGAAAGATGATACCCGGAGAATATGCGTGGATAGTCGCACCATTAATAAAAGTACTGTAAAGTATCATTTTTCAATTCTTCGGCTAAATGATATGTTGGATATGATAGCAAGATCCACTATCTTTTCAAATATAAACCTTAAAAGTGGATACCGTTAGGTGAGAATTAGGCCAAGAGATGAATGAAAAACTATCTTCAAGACAAAGAATACTCTTTATGAATGATTGGTCATGCCTTTTGATTTGTCCAATGCACCTAGTACTTTTATAAAGATTATGACTCAGGTATTATAGCCATTCATTGACATATTCATTATCGTATACTTTGATGATATCCTCATCTATAGTCGATCTAGGGACGATCACTTAGACCACCTTCAACAGATTTGTTTGACCCTTAGAACAGAGAGCCTTTACGCGAACACAAAGAAATGTGACTTTATGACTAATCAAATAATTTTTTTAGGTTTCGTAATAACTCTTAAAGGTGTATCTGCTGATCCTGAAAAGGTTAAAATGATAGTTGAGTGGCTAGTGCCTTGGAATGCACATGACATTCATAGTTTTTATGGCCTAGCGACCTTCTACCGTTGGTTCATTAGAGGCTTTAGTACTATCATGGCCCCTATTTGTAGCAAAAATTTAGTGCAGGGGCAAAATGGTAATTTTAAATCTTTTTCAAAATTACTATTTTACAGTAGAATTATTAATTAATCTCATTAATTAATACTAATTAACCCTACACTAGGATCTAAATATGATACAACAGCATGCATTTAAATTTAAAATTCAAATTTGAATCAGTAAACCTTTTACAGTACTGTGTTCAGAACACATCACCTTTTGCGGGTAGTCGATCACCACAATCTGATCACCGTCGGGGGGCTCTGATCGTCACATCATAGCCACACAAATATCTGGCCTCTGCGGATCGTCCACACGAAGCTTCCGTCTGATCAGCTCCTCACGAATGCTAGTTCGTGATTTCACCCTTTTGATGGCAGATGTTGATCGAACTCTTTTGATCAATATGTGTCGACTCCTCGGATGCTCTGGATCATTTGCACGGTTGCTTGAGAGGCTGATGGATCTCTCCCTAAAATTTGGTGGACTCACGACACTCGTGGCACACCAATCTCACTTCCCAAACCCTAGGTAGAAACCCTAGGGTACACACTAGAAACCCTGCGCTCAATTTTCTTTCTTTTCTTTCTTTTTCTCTCGGAAGGTTTTGAACCTTCACCTTACGCACAAACTTTCCTCACACCCCAAAGTTTCTCTCTTAAAATTTCTACACACGTCCCACCTTTCTCCTCTTTTTAAAACAACATCGAACGTGTCTTATCCGCGTGAGAGGATAAAGATAAGTGGTTGCACATTTGAATTCAAATCAAATTTGAATTCAAATGCAAAAACCAACTCATCCCTATCCACTTGTGCGTGAGAATAGAAGGGGCGTGAGTTGATTTGTGTGTGGAGAGTTTATATGAGAAATATTTTCTCATGTAAAATATGGGGCGCACAAGATAAGACCATGGCGCATGGATTAGTTGGTTGCTCATTCAAATTCAAACTTTCTTTTGAATTTGAATGGCCAACCAACTTATTTTTATCCAGATATTTGGTGCACAAGGGTGGGCATGGGATGGCTTCTGTGTGGAGAAAATTCATGAGAAGTTGCTTCTCGTGAATTTAAATATGCATAGAAGAAGTGAGGTGGCGCAGGGAGAAAAGTCAAGGTGGTTTGAACCTAATTGAGCCAACCTAATCTAAATAGGTTAAGCACAATTAGAATAAATTAAATCCAACTTAATTAGATTTAATTAGGCTCAATAAAATCCTAATCAAATCAGGAATTAACTAAACCTAACCCCTGATCAAATCAGGGACTAAACCACCTTAGCGATTAGGTCAACATTTAACCTAATTGGGTCAATCCAAACTGAATCCAATTCAATTGGACTTGATCCAAAAATAATTACTCAATCAAATTGAGTTAATTAGAGATCAAATCACTAATTAAACTTCTCATAAATATTGAGTCCAAATCTGATGGGCAATCAGGCATCAGAGACCATCGATATGAAACCCTGATCAAAGAGTTCAAATTTCAAATTCAAAATTTAAAATTCAAAATTTTGACCCCGATACTCAAAATGTGTGAAACTCATGATCAGAGTATCCTAATTCTCAATCATAGAGTCCCAGACACATAAGACTCATAATCAGCCATCTGATCAGAAAAGAATCACTAATGTGTGTGACCCCGCAGGTTCGAACCTAAGCCGGTAGCACAGGAACCAATTCTTGTACTAATCGAAGTGACCATCTAGCAATGGTACCCGATGATCGGATAGATCAAATAATCGCAATCGCAATATTCAGAACCTACGTGAATATGGTTACCGTATAATTCATCCCTTTTGACCCCTGTGTTTAGGATGACTCAGGGTTAAACTGTCAACCCTGATGATATCATCCGAATCGTGCTCAACTCAATTAGTCCTGTGACTCCTCACTAGGACTACCCTGGCTAAGGTTTTGCTAAATTGAAACACGACTGTACACAGCTCCTAAACTGGAGTGGTCAATCCCATCTTGACACACGCATCGATAAGTCAAGTACTTGACTACACCCAGCAGCCTTCCGTCATTGAATTAAAAATTCAGGTAGTCCAGTGCCTAAGTGCAGTGAGTTGCTTGCAAGTCACCATGGCGGTCTCAGGTCGGAGGGACATTTATACCCATATCCCATCGGAGCAAATCTTGACAGCAGAAATAGCTCCGGAGTTGGTCACGTTCAGTGCAGATGTACCATTACATCTCACCTGTATGCCATAGGAGTTTCTCCACACTCTTTGGTTATGAGGACAACCAACCCATATGGCACACAACGACCTATGCTCGATAAACATTATCGTCCTTGATAACAACGTATCATTTGGTCGCGAACATGTTTAAGGACTAAGTGATAAATCCTCCTTTGTCGAGTCTAAATAGTCCTAATGACTTCACCACAATACAGGAGTTCATTAGAAGATGAAACATTTGTGATGAAAAAATATCAAAATAACTTTTATTTATTTATAATTCATGTACTAATACAAAAGGAGCACAACCGTCAACAGGCTGACGATTGGCTTTGGGACACTATTCCCAACACTATTATGAATGGCATTAGGAAGGAAACCTTTGAGTGGACAATAGCTGCCAATAAAGCTTTTCGGGAGATTAAAAAGAAGATGACCCATGCACTTATTTTGCATCTTTCTGATTTTTCAAAGATTTTTGAGGTTGCATGTGATGCATCAGGTGTAGGTATAGGAGAAATTTTGAGTCAAGAAGGTCATCCTGTGATGTATCTTAGTGAAAAATTAAATGACGCAAAACTTAAGTTTTCCATATATGACAAGAAATTTTATGCGATAGTTCAGGCTTTGAAACATTAGAGATATTATTTGCTACCACAAGAGTTTATCTTTTTTTTATGACCATGAAGCCCATAGATTTCTAAACTCCCAGAAGAAACTAAACCCTAGACATGCTAAATGGGTTGAATTTATTTAAACCTATACTTTTATTCTCAAGTATCGAATGGGAGTAGAAAATCGAGTTGTGGATGCACTCAGCCGAAGAGTGTCTCTACTTTTGATTGTTAGTGTTGAAGTTGTAGGATTTGAAAAGCTTAAAGAAGAATATGTAGAGTGCCCTGACCTTAAGGACTTTTAATCCTCACTTTAACAAGGATCATCTAGAGAGTATAGTAATTATGTTTTACAAGATGGATATTTATTTAGAAATAATAAATTGTGTATCCCCCGAACATCTGTCCGAGATTTTCTTATGTGGGAATTGCATGTTGGTAGACTAGCTGGATATTTTTTTTTTGTTAGAAATAAGACCATTGAGGCTGTAGAGAATCAATTCTATTGGCCTAGTTTGAAGCATGATGTTGCCCAATACCAGACTTGCGCTTTGGTGAAACAGTGTAAGAAAAACACTGGGCTTTATATCCCACTACCTGTACCTAACTGTCCTTGGTAAGGTGTTAGCATGAATTTTGTTTTAGGATTGCCACGAACATCTAGAAAGAATAATTCAATTTGCATGGTAGTAGATAGTTTTTCAAAAATGGCCTATTTTTTATCTTATCCCAAAATATTTGATGCTTCAAAAGTGGCCCAATTATATTTCGATAAAATTGTTGAGTTGCATGGATTGCCAAAGACAATCGTATCTGATAGGGATGTTAGATTTATGAGCTATTTTTGAAAAATCTTATGGCATTTAATGGGAACAAAATTAAAATTTTCTTCATCATATCACCCACAAACTAATGGCCAAACTGAAATCGTAAATAGAAGTTTAGAAAATTTACTTCGATGTTGGGTAGGTAAGCATGTAAGTAATTGAGATCTTCTTTCATCTCAAGCTAAGTTTGCATACAACAGTTCTATAAATAGCTCCATTGGCATGAGTCCATTTGAGGTAGTGCATGGTTATAAACCTAGAAAGCTAGTTGACCTTATCCTATTACCGGTGCATGCAAGACTGTCAGAGTGAGCAAAATCATTAGTATAGCATATTAGGAGTTTGCATAAATAAATTTACGAAAAGATTAACATCAGCAATCAACAATATAAACACTTAGCAGATTCTCACAAACGAGTTCAAAATTTTGCTAAGGGTGATCATGTTATGATACGGATTAGGCCAGAATGGTTTCTTCCAGAAATTGTTAAGAAATTACATGCACGTGGAGCAAGTCAATTCAAGATCTTAAAGAAACTAGGATCGAATATATATGTTATAGATTTACCATCTGATTATGGTATTAGCTCTGCCTTTAACATTTTGGATCTAATAAAATATAAGAAGCCAATAATAATACCCAGTGATCCATTTGAGCCTGATCCTTCTATTGAGAGTGAACCTCAACCTGAGTACCCACAACCCAAAAAAACTAAAAAACATGATCAAATCGAAGGTATTCTAGATGAGCAGGTTGTTTCCATCAAGAATCGAGACTATCAGCGATATCTGGTTCGATGTTAAGGGAGGCTAGAGTCTGAAGATATCTGGATTATCTGAGAGCAACTATAGGAGATTGACCCGGATCTACTGAAGCATTATCAGAGTAGAGCTGATTTTTCTTTGATGGAGCCAAGTTCTTCCCTCCTTGGAAGAATTAGTATAGACACCATCATCAATGATGATCGATTGGAGCCAACTTGGACACATGGACGATGTCAAAGAACCAGACCGACATCTATTTGGCTCAATTAATTAAGTTGGATCTTGATTTAGTTCTTTATTTCTTCTATTTGAGTTTTATTTATGAGGTCTTGTAAAATCCAACCCAATTGAGTCAATTGGATTGGATCTTGTTAGCCTGTTTATTTTTATTTGATTGATTCTGGTCTATTTTAGTTGGGCTAGGAATAGCTTAATTTAAATTGAAATTTAGATAAGGATAAGGAGTCCTAAGTAGTTTTGCCATTTAAAAAAATAAAAAAGTCCAAGTAGTTTGTTCTATATTTAGTTCAGCCTATAAAAGGCTTGTTAAAGAGAAAAAAAAAGGTAGAGAATGCAGAAATTTTGAGAATCAAATATTGCTTATCTCCTTTTCCTTCTTCTTCTTATTCTTTCCCTACTTTCTTTCCTCTTCTCCTCTTTTATTCCTCTCTGAATTAAATTCTGCACTATGATTTCATTACTGAAGTTCCAAGCTACGCAATGACATTCATTGATCCTGCCTTGTGATCAATCTGGAATGCGATCGTCTTCGATCTCCAAGGGAGGTGAACTCATTCCTCTAGGACTTATTTGATGTGTCTCTCATGAGATCTCTTCAATCAATATTTTTTTAAAAATAATTATTATTGATTTTCTCTGTGGGTTTCTATTCCTTAATTATTAGATCTGCATGTTAAAGATCTAGAGATATATCCTAATCATAAGTGGTTTCTTAATTGCCTACAATTCATAGAACTTTAGATCTAGAATTCTGCCATCTGCTTAATTTCTTTGCCTTAATCTGATTATATCTTTATCCTCAAGGTAGAACTTGAACAGATCTGTTTGTCTACTGAATACTTAGTTAATTACTGATCTTAGTTTTTTTGCATGGATTTTAGATTGCATGTTGTATCTTTAGAACCATAGTATCTAAATTTTAGATCATGTCCCACATCACTCTTCCTTCTACGCGCCAAGGTTCGAGGTGCTTATTTGAGAGGAGTTCTCTCTTATTCTTCTTCCTCGAGGTGCTTGCTAGTTTCTTGGTAAAGAAATAAAGAGAAGATTTTCTAGATATATCTCATGGATACTTATAAAAATCAGATGCTTATGCGGCTCTAAAAAAAATTAGAAAAAGATAATCACAATCATCAAACTATGGTGAATAACTACCGGCATAAAGGTGAAGATGAGATATTCATGCTTATGTTTGATAATTTTATTTACTGCATATAGATCTTAAGAATATGATAGGGATGATCTCATGAGATAAGATCTAGAAGTTGCATGTTAGATAAAATTGCTTCCACTGCTTGTATGAAAAATTTTTGTTCTAGCATGCATGCTGTCCTAGTTTTTTCTTCAACTGGTATCAGAGCGAGGTTGCATGATTATGTTCTTAGATCTGAATTATTTTACTTATGATTAGATTTCTATTTTAAATTAGATCTAAAAATTTATGTTTATCAATTATATATAAAATTTAGATGAGATCTAAATTTTAATATTTTCAATAAAATATGGTTGTTAGATTAGATCTAATTTTTTATTTTATTTGAATCTGATTAAAATTTAGATGAGATCTAAAATATTAAATCAAAAATTATAATTAATAAACATTAGGGTTAATCAAGTTTATCCTGATATAAGATTGTCCTGACATAATGGATGTTATATTGAAAGATTATCCTAGGATGATAAGAGATGAAATCCTAAATTACACATCTAAAATTTAGATTTAATCTGAAATTTTAGATTAGAGATCTAATTGATAAGCAATTGGGTTAGTCTAAGTTCATCCTAATATAAGGTTGCTCTGGCATAAAGTTAGTTATGTTGAAAGGTAATCCTAGGATGATAAGTGATCAAATCCATTAATCATAAGTAATCTTTTGAGAAAAAAAAGACTTAATCAGATTATGAGATAATCATTTTATGGTTCATTGATACATGTAATGATCACAGTAAATCAGTATGACCCTTGGTGTAAGGTTGTATCATGGATTCATTTAGATGGTTGCAACAAGTCAATTTGTGTGAAGAACCAAAAGCCATACCAATGTGAAAGAGGTTGATTTATTGGTGTCTAAGGCAAGTACTTTAAAAGGTGGTTATCTATTAGGACTGTTGCACCAACAACGGAGAGCCTCCCCACTAATCTTCACTTACTGATCAATTTGATTGACCACATCTGACTTGGGGTGCTCAGGGTTGAGTCATCATAATTGCATTGCACCATAAGTCTGATCTTGATGAGTCAAGACACGATCTCACTAGTAGATCCAATCTAATTATGGAATTTATATGCATGCGATGTAAATAAATAATTAAGCCTAAGGATGACCTAAACAAATCTCCTCACAAATATTAAGTCCAGTAATTTTTCACCATTATAGATGTGCGGGCCCTTCTGGGTGTTGACTGTTCTCAGCTGAATACAGTGGTTCAGTTGCATCAAGAAAGATGCAACCACTTTATTAGCATGAAATACTGTGGGATGGAGATAGAGTTAGGCCCAATAACTATTAGATGAGGGTTCTAGTGACGGCTTCACTTTCGCAAGAACAGTGGGTCTAACTTAACTAAAGAATAAAGTCAATAACTGTCAGGTGAGGCTTCAGAAATTAGAGAACGGTGACTATTATAATTTATTTGAGAAGCATTGGATAAGAGTTGTCTACTTATTGATTAGCATATCATCAATAACTATTAGATAAGGTGGTATACCAATTGGTGGGACCGCAACACCCACTTGAAATTGTAATCGTGAAGATTTTTGTTTCTCCACTCAAGAAGTATGGAAGATCTGAAGAAATAGTAGGAGTCAGATTATTTTTAAAATTAAATACTAAAATAAACTAAGAAGTCAATTACAAAATCTAACTAGAATCTTCTTCTTTCTGTAGAAAAATATCAACTTCAAACCCTCTCACTCGTATCTTAGAAAACAGTCGATTGACTGGATCCAATTATAAGAATTGGCTCAGAAACTTAAAGATAGTCTTAAATTTCAAAAAGCTAAGTTATGTACTTGACCAAGATCTTCCTACACTACCAGCCCATCCGATCCCAGATCAAAAGGCTACCCATGAGAAGTGGTTGGACGATGAAAACAAGGCCCAATGCTATGTGCTGGCTTCTATGTCCAATGAGCTCCAACACCAGCATGAAGATATAAAAATTGCCAAGAGTATGTTAGCCCATTTACAAAAGTTGTACGGTGAGTAGAGTCACGCAACTCGCTAAGAAGTATCCAAGAGACCCTTCTAGGCAAAAATACGTGATGGGCAGTCAGTCCATGAGCATTGTTTGATAATAATTAAGAACTTTGAGGAGCTTGAGAAGCTTCGAATGTCCATGGACAAAAAGTTATAGATTGATTTGTTCCTACAATCTCTTTTGATTCATATGTGCAGTTTATTATAAAGTACCATATAAATAAAATTGAATGCACCAAGGTCAAATTGCTCAATATGCTGGTGACTACGAAAGGCACCTGGAAGAGTTCAAAGGATACTATTTTAGCTATGGAGTGGATTTCTTCTTCTAAGAGAAAGTCTATTGGGAAGAAAAAAAAATCCATGAAAAAGCAAAAGATGGAGAATAGGTCGAGGAAGGAAGTTTCCAACAAAAAGGCCGTAGAGAGAGAAAAGTATTTTCACTGCAAAAATGATGGCCATTGGAAGAGGAACTGCCCTGCCTATCTAGTAAGCTTAAAGAACAAGAAGGATGGCACACCTTCTATAGGTTTGTCTATCTACTCGTTATCGAAACTAACTTTATGATTTTTTCTACTTCCAATTAGGTGATAGACTCTGGTTCTAGTGCTCATCTGTGTACTTCTATGTAGGATCTTAAGGATAGTAGAAAGTTGAACGATGATGAGATGATCCTACGAATTGAAAATAGAGCAAGAGTTGCTGCTATGGCTGTGGGGATATATCCTTTACGATTGCCGTCGGAATTTAGTTTAATTCTTAGGGACTCTTATTATGTACCTGCATCTAATAAAAATTTGATTTCTATTTCATGTTTAGCACAAGATAACTATGCAATTAGTTTTAATGAGGACTACTATACTATTTATTTTGAAAATAAAATGATTAGAAATGATTTCTTAATTAACAGTCTCTATCAGTTGTATGTTGATATTTCTATGAATATAATCGAGCAAGATGTAAATACCATAGGAAATAAATGACTTAAAGATGAAATTAACCTAAAGTATATGTGGCACCTTAGGCTAGATCATATTGGAGAAGAAAAGATTAATAGATTGGAGAAAGATGGGCTCTTGGGCTTATTGACCTCTAGGTGTTATCCGATCTATGAGTTTTGTTTTCAAAAAAGATAACCAAGCTACCCTTTATGGGACCACTGAGATACTTGTCCTGGTACACACTGACATATGCAGCTCATTTGATGTGATAGTCAGAGAGGGTTATCTCTACTTCATCATCTTTATCGATGATTACTCATGGTATGGATATGTGTATCTCATGAGACACAAATCTGAACTATTTGAAAAGTTCAAAGAATTCAGAAATAAAGTAAAAAAATAAACTAAAAAATCTCTTAAGATTCTTCAATCAGATCGAAGAGGTGAATATCTTAATAGAGAATTTCTCAGTTATCTCAAAGAATATAGCATAGTCTCATAATGGACTCCACCTGGAATGTCTCAACTTATTGGGATTTTAGAATGGAGAAATCGATACCTATTGGATATAGTTCAATCTATTATGAGCTTCACTGATCTTCTTACATTTTTTTGGGGACATAGTTTATTAACAGCAAATTATGTATTGAATAAAATTCCTTCTAAAATCATTCCTATCACACCGCATGAGATATGGCATAGTAAGAAACTAAGTTTGGGTTATTTCAGAATTTAGGGTTGTCCAGCCTATTTCAAAAGATAACAGGTGAACAAGTTAGAAGCCAGGTCTCTAAAGGCTTGTTTCATCAGATATCCTAAGGAGTCTTTAAGATATTATTTCTATTTTTTAGAAGATCACAATATGATTGTGAGCTAGTATGCCATCTTTCTTAAAAAATAGTTTATTCAAAATAGAGGTATAGGAAGACAGTTTGGGCACGAAGAGAAAGTCTCTAAAGAGCAACGATTTCTAAACCTAAAGAACCATTCATATCGAGCCAATACATGCATCTCCTCCATCTTATAAATCTAATAGAATTTTTCATCCTCCTGATAGATAGTTGGGTATTATCACCGAGGATGTAGAGAAAATATTTCTCATAAAAAATGGGGTGCATGTTGATGACCCTAAGACCTATGACGAGGTGATATCAGATATCGATTTCAAGAAATGATTAGAGACAATGAAGTCAGAGATTGACTCAATGCACTCAAAACAGGTCTGGATCTTAGTAGATCCACCAAAAGGTATTATACCTATTATGTGTAAATGGATCTACAAGAGGAAGATAGGTTCGGATGAAAAGATATAAACTTTTAAAGCAAGGCTCATGGAAAAAGGTTATAGTCAATGTGAGGGCATTGACAATCAGGATACCTTTACATCAGTGGCCATACTAAAATCCATTCAAACATTACTTGCTATTGCAGTATATCACGATTATGAGATATGACAAATGGATGTGAAAACTGCTTTTCTGAATTGATATTTTGAGGAATATATCTATATGGAGTAGTCTTTGGATTTTACTTTCAATGATGGAGATCAAAGTCTAAAAGCTACAAAATTTTATTTATAGACTTAAGCAAGCGTCTCGAAGTTAGAACACTCATTTCAATGATGTGATCGAATCATTTAGTTTCATCAAGAATGAAGAAGAATTATGTGTGTTCAAAAAGGTCAATGAGAGTGCTGTCACTTTTTTCATACCGTACGTAGATGATATACTCTTGATTAGGAATAATGTTCTGATATTGACATCAGTCAAGTTATGGTTGTCTAAAGAATTCTCTATGAAGGATCTTGGGGAAGCATCCTTTATTTTAGAGATTAAAGTCTATAGAGATAAATCTAAGAGAATGCTAGGACTTTCATGGAGAATGTATATAGAGAAGGTGCTGAAAAGGTTCGGTATGAAAAACTCCAAGAGAAGACTTATGCCCTTTAGGCATAAAATTCATCTCTCCAAAAAAAATATGCCCCAACATATCGAACAAGATAGAATGCATGAGCAAAATCTCTTATGCTTCGGCCATAGGGAGCCTCATGTACGTCATGCTATGTACAAGATCTGATATAACCCATGCTATGAGTGTCACAAGTAAATATCAGATAAATTCAAACGAAGAGCACTGGACATCTGTGAAATATATCCTTAAGTACTTGAGAAGAACTAAGGATATGTTTCTAATCTTTGGAGGTGGAGAATTGAGGGTACAGGGATATACTGATTCAGACTTCATGTCTGATATTGATAATCAAAAGTCGACATCAAGTAGTATATTCTTATACAACGGTAGTGTTGTGAGCTGAAAGAGTTCTAAGTAGCCTATCATAACAGACTCCATAAAAGTAGAGTGCATCGGTGCATCGGAAGCTGTGAAGGAGGCATTCTGGTTCATGAAATTTATTATGAAATTGAGTGTAATGCCATCAAATATCATTTTTTTCTATTACGATAATGGTGTCATAGCACTTGCTAAGAAGTCGAGGTCTCATCAGAAGTCCAAGCATATCGAGCAATAATTTCACCTAATTCGCTATTACCACAAGAAAAAATACATCGAGAAACAGAGAGTAGATACTATGGATAATATGGCTGACCCACTGACGAAGCAGCTGAGCCAACAAAAAGTTGAAGTCCATCTTAAGAAGATGAAACTTAGATTTGTGACCAATTGACTTTAGTGCAAGTGGAAGATTGTTAGATGTATGCCTTAGAAGCTAATTAGGCTGACACATATAATCATTCTAAGGGTATAGTTTGTAATCTTGACTTGTTAATGAAATAAAATTTAGATTATTTATCCATTCATATTGTGCAATGTGTCTATGAATCATCTAATAAATTAACAAGATGATGACACATACTTTCAAGAGTTAAGAATTTGAGGTATGTGTTATTGATGGTTAATTTATAAACTACTTTTGACTGTAGAAAAGATGATTGATCCAAATAGATTGATGTACAGATCACTTTCATATGGATATATAAGTCTCGAATCTATAATTTGAAGATACTGAGCGAGAGTACAAGTACTTGTTAGGAAACAAGGGTGCTGAGCGTGACCAACATAAGTACTCACTTGGATATCTATCTTTTCATCATGATCTACTCAATGCTGCAATAGTGTGAATAATTCTTCAACCTACGATGTCTTGACTATTCATAATGAGATTGCTGTAGTTTGACTACACCATAACTCGATCTCCTAATCGTATGAAATCTTGAGGTGTATATTGGCTGCAGTAGATTCATTGTAGGAATAAGGTATATATTTATATGGGATCTATCGATCCTAGTAGTAAAGAAAAAATCTTATAAAGATCATGAAACTAAGTTTGGAAGTCCATGGCCATGGCAAGTATAAATGATGGAAAAGAGTTTCAATGAGGATTCACTAGGAACTCAGATTGATTGAATCTTATATATGACAAGATCAGGTTGACAAGTTATCTATAACTTTAGTCTTATTAGGACTCATGATAGAAGAATCGGATCATACGGCAACTATACTTAGAGGTTCATCTATTCAGTTCTGTTGGGTTGTCACTATATACTGCTAGATGTCACTAGGTGGATTGTAGGATCAATTGAGAATATTCAAATGATTAATAATTTTCAAATCAGCTGAATTGAAAAGGATTTCAATCTATTGAAAGAAGTTTTAATGATATTGTTGATGGAGATCATAATATATCCTACTACCAGATAGAATTAAACTTATGGGGTCACACATCAAGGATTTTGATCTAGGATTGTACAATTGGGCTTATATAGTGGTAATTGGATTTGGATTTAAGAAATCCTATTGAGTTTAGAAAAATCATGCTAGCACGTGGTAAATCCAAATTCCTCTTTAAACTTAAATTCCTATGAGATGGGGATTGAACCAAAGCAATTACATGCACTATGGGCAGCCAAGAGTTGGTTTTTCCTTATAATTAAAGTTGGAAGAAATTGGGCTAGCACCAAATTGGATTAGATCTATAGGGATTAGATCCATGGGGTGCCAACTATTAGCACTCCCTTAGCCTTGTGCGACAAGGAGAAGAAGAGGAGATGGAGCGCATGCCCTATCAAGGTTTGATGCCAATGATAGAAGGGAGGAGGTGTCTAAGAGTCCTAGTGTGAGTTGGTTTTGAGTTTCTTATAAGATAAGGATCTGATTTGATCAAAATTCCAAATCAAATAAGACTCCTTTTGATAAGGACTTCTCCCTCTCCTCTCTTCATCATGCCTCCACACCCAAGGGGTTGGACGTCCTTGGTTTCTACGTCCAAGGGTTGGGCATCCTCTTCCTTCTACGCACCAAGTTTCGAGATGCTAATTTGAGAGAAAGAGTTCTCTCTTATTCTTCTTCCCTAAGATACTTGCTAGTTTTTTGGTAAAGAAACAAAGAAAAGCTTTCCTAGATCTGTCCTATAAATATCTGTAGAGGCCAGACATTTGTGCGGCTCTAGAAATCAAAAAGAAATATCCATGATCATCAAACTACGATGAATAACTACTTGCACAAAGGTAAAGATGAGATCTTCATGCTTATGTTTAATAATTTTATTTGCTGTATATAGATCTTAAGAACATGATAGGAATGATCTCATAAAATGAGATCTAGAAGTTATATGTTAGATAAAATTACTTCAATTGCTTGTATGAAAAATTTTTGTTCTAGCATGCATGCTGTCCTAGTTTTTTCTTCAACAAAAAGGTAGGAGAAGGCTTCAGTGTTGCTGGCTGCTTCACTATATGACTTTTCGATAGTGTTTATGACATCTTGTTGCCTTTGCATGACATCCTGAGTCTTCGTCATTTCTTCCAATTTCAATAACAAATCAAAGAAGGTTCAGAATGTCATCCAAACATAATATGACATCATAAGAAGGATCAGGACTTCATAATGGTTAAACAGAAAGCCATAGGAAAGCAGAGAAAGGCTTCAATGTTGACTGCTACTTTGGTATATGATTTTTTGATAGTGGTTATGATATCTTGTTGCCCGTGCATGACTTTTTGTGGCTTCGTTATAACTATCCGTGGCAATGATGGGTCAAAGAAGGTTCAAGATGTCATAAAAACATAATACGAAATCATAGTAGCCAACAGGAGGTCAAAATAGCTGACTAGAAAGTAACAGAAAAATAGAAGGCTTCGGTGTTGTACACTGCTTTGCGATATGACTTTCTAATAACTGCTATGATATCCTCTTTCCTGTCTGCATCATTATTTTAACTTGCCGTTGCACTAATCTGAAAAAAATAGTTCATTTCAGCCTACCTAACACATTAATTTCATTTAACTATCAAAAAAACTGCTGTAATGAAGGGACGTCAAAGAAAAAAGAACGTAATATAGCAGGAAAGAGAAACCAGATGGGTACGACATGGTGTCTCAAAAAAATTGATGCAGGTTAATGCTAGTAACCACCTCAGAAGCGCAATGCTCGCTGCAGGAGAAACTTTGAACAATCGGAAGCTCATGCAGCAAGAGAATGAGAAGAGAAAGAAGAGAGAGAGAATAGATGTATTCGTAATAGCTGAGCCTGAGGAAAATAGAGGAAAGGTGGGATGTCTCAGAGGAAAAGGACATTTTTGTTACTCAAGCAATTCAAAATATTGATATGATATGTATTAACATGGTGCGATGTACACTATGGGGGTATCTTTTTAATGCGCTATCAGTGGGTTGAGATGAAGGTTATGAGGTATATTTTCTCTGTGCTATATGGCCCAATCAACTACCACAGTGCGCTCAGCATCATTTTTGCTGTACCGCACGCGGTGCACAAAGAATTGCACTTGGATTAAATGAGCTAAAGCAGAGAGGACTACTACTCATTTAAAAAAATAATATAGCTTATAGTTTATTATATATGTGTGTGTGTGTGCGCGCACGCACGTGTTTGGGGGGCGTGTTTATTCGGGTTAAATCGATTTTTTTCAATTTAAATTAAAATCAAATCAATTTTTTTGGTTTTTAAAATTTTTAAATTAAAATCAAATTGAATCTAAAAAACTTATTAAATTATGTGTATTGGATTTGTATAAAAAAGAATAGCTTATGGATGGATTAAATGAACTAAATCGGATAAGGCTACAACTCCTTTAAAAAAAATAAGATAGCTTATAGTTTATTTTATATATGTGTGTGTGTGTTGGGGGGGTTTACAAATCGAACTAGAATTGGTTTAGATTTATTTTGTAATTTGACTGATTTGGTTACACACCCTTAAATCTTATTAGGTCAAAAAAAAACAATAATGATAACAAGATTATTTCTTCTTATGATACTGGCAACAATATTATTTCTTCTTAATTATAGATCTAGTATATCAGTGACAATATATCACAAGGTCCCAAATGTCATCCCATGTATATCATTTATATACCGCTATAATGCAAAAAGGACTGAAATCGAATCATATATGAATGTATACATATATGTATTTATTTCAATTGATGAATGCAAATACAAATATAGATATTTGTGGAATGAAAAAATTTATATCCATATTTTTTTAAATGGTATGGATACAAATTGGATACTGAAAGAATTGATATAAATATGGATATAAGCCGAATAATTAAACTTGATGATTAAATGATATTATTAAGTGGATAATAAATCAATTTAATAGCATGTTAATATGACTATTTATTTCTTTTAAAACTTAATAAGTACTATATAAAATTAAATAAAGTTATAAGAGAATCAGATATTCATATATAAATTTGATAATTATTATCTATATTCATTTAGTTTTTTAATAAATATAAATGTGAATATAAATACTAGTTGGATGCTAAAATTTCTATTCATATTTGGATAGATTGGAATATGAAAATAGATCAAAATAGATATTATCTGATCCACTTTTATTCTTGAATGTTGGTTATTATACGTAACATAAAACTTAGATGATACGATGTAACTTACAATTCAAACCTTGATATTGTCGAGGGGATGCACCTCCGAACACCACCCTGCGGTAACTTTTCTTAGGTCGCTCTCTTAAAAGACCTTGTGGGGCAACCAGCCTGCCAACTGGCTTGCTACCTATGGTCGTGGGCTAAAACCGTTCTACTCCTATGCTCGTGTTAGGAGGCTTGTCTTCCCTTCCATATAAAGTGAGTTAGGATATGATTTATTGATAAATTATTTAAGGTTTATTCAAAAAAAGAAATACAAATAAAAAATATTTGATTTGTTTCCTATCTTCATGTTTGATTGCTATGAAAAGAGATATGATGGCTAATGCAAGTCCTGATCATTTTTTTTATTTCTATCCAATTTGTTGCTTAAGATTTGCATCATGATAGATAGAATGGTTAGAAACATGAGCAAAGAAGTGGATTTTTTTTTTGTGAGGATCCGTGTAGGTCTGTATTTAGTTTCATATTTTTTTATATTTGAAAGATGTTAAGTACTTATGCAGAATTAAAATATACAATGATAATTTTTGGTTAGATTTTTTTAGATAAAATTTTGAATCATTACAAATAATATCCAAAATGGATGCGATCTATGGACTATATAGACTAGAGGATGCAGTAGCATAGATTTTTAAAGACTGAGCACAAGCCAATTATGGTATTTATAATTAAATTTGAGTAGTTAGCTTTTTGGGTATTGGTAAGATTATTCTATTCTGATCTGGAAGGGATGGATTTGAGAAACGAAAACAGTCGTGCATATTAGACTCTTCCCAGAGCCTTTAGAATCCATGCAGGCATGGAAATACATGTATGGTAGATCGGATGAATTAATTAACATATTGTTTAACATATTTGTTTTCTTGTTATCAATTTTCTGTACTATAATTTTACTATATCCCACAAGACAATTAAATCATATAAACCATGGTCCTTTCATTTGAAAGACACGATCCAAGCAAAGTTAAAGCAGGACAGTTTCAGCCGGTGACATTTGCTTACATATTGCCTATCAAACTGCAGGGACTTTGATGTTGAGCTGAAGCAATTGGATCCATCTAAAAGCAGTGATCCGGGGATGATTAGATGCTTCCAAGATCTGAAAAAAATGTTTGATTATTGAAAATTCTCCGATGGAGAATCCTTCAATATTTAAGTTAATTGAAGTTTTAGGGACCGTAAGAAAGAATCGATGAGATAGAAAATATTTGATTTTTTTGAAAAAATTTATCCAAAAAATTTTTTTTTTTTTTATAGAAAAAAAAAAACATTACTTTCATAACCGATAACTGCCATGAAAAATTATGGTCTATGATATTATGGGCAATAAATGACATTAACTTACGTACCACATTTTGTCGTAGCCATTACCATAACCATCCGAAATTTAAAAAAAGTGGCGCCAGCCCATGTTTCTCGCATAATGGTTTAACATCTTTGGGACTTCATGAGTCGTCAACTTAGATCCGACCATAGGGTCGATATAAGCCCGACGACCTTGTCGGATAGGGACCATGGATAATGTCCGAAGATGTGATTTGAGAATAAAGATCGAGATAAAGTAATCCCATAACACATCCCAAAATTTAGATACGGCTCATTGGACATCATGAGAAATATAAATAGCCGCACATTAAAGCAAACAGTGCATCTAGCGTGAAAGGACCATGCTAGGGCATAGCATAGCCGGATTGGTGAGGGTATCCACAAGGTGGCTTCAGCAACACCACCTGCTGCATCCAATGACCGTGCCAATTCAAAGCTGTAATAGAAGTTTGAAATACATTAGTATGAAAATTCTTTTAAGACTAGATGCTTGCTTCCTTTTGGGATTGAGTTTGTGATGGCCTTTGTTAGCTGGTTTCACAGCTGATGATAAAAGGTAATCAAATTTTGAATATTTCCTACGCTCAAATTTTGAATATTTTCTACGCTTTAGCAAAAGGAGGGTATTTTGTGGCATTGATCATGCGTCCATTTGGCATTTAGAACAAAATTATCGCATTGGATTCTGATAAACAATGAAAAGATTATCAGAAGAAAAATCATATTATTACCAAAAAATAAAGAATATATGGAAAATGAAATAGAAATAAGGGAAATATATGAAAATAAAAATATTTGCAAACTAGGCTACAGCCCTATAATTGCACCATTCTTCAAATAGAAGAGGTTTTGGGTTCAGACCTTAGGATAGGATGTGATTCAGGGATTGGTTATTTCTAGTTACTGCATCATTTTTTAAATAATTCGTGAACATCAAAAAAAGAAAAGGAAAAAAAAACAGTGAAGCTAAAAGCCCAATTGGGACCAGTGGGCTCACCTTTTTAGCTTCATTATTCCTCATTTTCCATCTCAATCCCTAAACTGCCTGTTTTTCTTTGAGAAAAGCTATCTAGCTTGTGGTAATTGACACAAAATAATCTATTCTTCTAGTAATAACTAAGTTGATTTAGTGCTATTTATCAAAATTGCAGCTTTTATTTTTATGTTATTAAAATTCAAATGTTCTAAAAGAAGAGGAGGAAATCAATTATTCATCTAATCATTTTATGTTATAATAATAAAAATGGGGCACAATTATTACTAAATAATAGTGATTGATCAAACAAGTCATTAGGCACACAACCTAGAGTATTTTGTCCACTTACCAGAAATTTGATGAACAAAAAAAAAATGAAACTGAGTTAAAAAAAAAAAGAAAAAAGTGACTAACAAATCAATAAACGTATATATAGTTATTATTTTCAATTTCAGCTTCCACATCAACTTTTGTAGCCCTTGTAGCTTTCTTCTTCAGCATCTTGCAGCTGTAACAAACCTTCCTCTTTTCGCTTACCATAGATTAAAGGCGATACGTTATCCATATGCCACTATTTGTGCGGGAATATGTGTGTTTTTATATATGGATCATTTGAATGCTCAATGTGGGCCTGATCTAGACTGTAGTTGAACCCAATTTTTGGGTCTCTTGAACCGCGATCCAAGCCCACAATCCAATATACATATGTGCAAGTTGGATAACTTGACATACTCGATCCTTTACCGGACTCAACGTGATCATAAGTTCATAGCCTGCTATCTAAATGTGTGATCGGGTCTTCTGTCAATGGAGCTGTTTGTGGGCAGCTTGCATCATTTATTTCTGTAAGGCCTTGTTCGATCTGTAAATCAGCTGAGGTAGAGTTTGGTACTCGAGCTGGAAATGGTTCTGTAAGCATGTCCCGAAAAAAATCGCCTAACTTGCTCTTGTTTGGATTGAGCAATATAGAAAGTTTCTAGTGGAGCTACTTGCTCAGCATGCCTTTAGTGAGTAGCTAAAGTCCAGCTCAAAATTAATGGAGCTGAGATTGAGCTTGGAAGTGTTTAAAGCTGATCTTGAGCTCGAGTTTGGCTTCGAACTATAGTTGACATGACCTCAAACTTGAAAATGGAAATCCTGCATGCTGCGTATGCATGCAATTCGGCTAACTCAAGCTAACTTGATGACTTTGCTCAAAAAGCTTCACTCGGTTACGCACCAATGCTAGACCAAAAGTCATATTCTGGACGAACATTAACCCACCTTAAACTATTTGTGCACATAGTAACTAGCTAGTGTTCATGCGTGGCAGATGTCCTTCAAAAGTGATCCTAAGCTCTCTTTCGAGTTTCGGCAACATTCGGACGTATTCTTTTAGTGGGAAACAAGCATCTTATGACAATATAATCAAGGCATCTTTCATGTTATAGTAGGTGCACATTGAAAAAGAAACAAGGTAGGCACTTCTTTCTTTCGCTACTTGTTGACCAGGGGTCTCTTCTCATTATTGATAGATTCTTCTAGAGCTCGCGGAATAGAGTAAGCTAATAGATACTTACATCCATTGTCACAAGTTCTGCAAAAGAACTTAGTTTGAGCGAGGAATAAGAATTTAGAATAAAATAAAAAGAATAGTCTTATGATGGTGCTTTCATGAAATCCATGCCTTCTTCTTTCTTAGTTAATACAGACTGTTCGTTTATTCATGAACGACCAATATAACTATTTTAAAGGCAGGCAGTAGTAGCTAGCTAGTCCGAAAGAGAAGTGCCAGAGTAGCAAGTGCTGTAAGAAGGGCATTTCAATTTGCATTCTCTGTAGTCTGTGCACCTCTGCTCTCATGGTCCGCCTCATATGCAACACCCGTACTTAAAAGTCGCGGCGCCAACCTCCCTACGTCAGCCTAACATTCTCAGAGCCTCCGTCGGCACCGTTCATGGAATTGGACTTTCTCCCTATCCACGGAATCACCGTCCCCTGCTACTCGACAATGTTGAGAAATTATATCCTACAATTTGTGCACCACAATAGCAGTGCACCATACCAATTCTATTTCGATACGCTCTGAGTGCAAGCAAATTTTTTCTGAAATTTTCACACACACACAAAGACTTTTCAAAATGAGATTGTTACGGTACACCGCTGATATGGTAGATGTAATGTAGGATATAATTTCTCCTAAAGGCCTCTTCGGATATCCAGATCTAAACTTTCATATGAATTCATGATTTTAAACTAGTACAATTAGAAAAAAAAAAAATTTGAGTTAGACTTATATTCTTAACGTCTAGAGATCTTTGAAGTAGGCTGATCCGAATTTTATAGAAAAAAAATAGTCTCAACTTGGATGATTGCAGATATAAACTTGACCAAGCTTCTTATTTAATATTTTTTGATGATTGTTGGAAAAAATATGCCGACGCACACTTGTCCGACCTCTGGCCACTTTTAGAAAAAGCTAGCAGTGACCACAAGTATTCGCTTGGGAAGCTCCAGCCCATGTTCCCAAGGGACCACGACGCGGACCTTTTCAGTGATCGCTGTACTGTTGGGCCCCGTTAACAGCGTTCATGGGGAAGAAAACTCCACATGTCACGTGGGAGATTCTCAGAGGAATTTAGTTCCCTGATTTTGATATGTCATCTGTGATCACAGGCCTTGTCCCTTACCACCCCACATATAAAAATTCTGGAAAAGAATTCTACCTTTTTTTCAGATATAAGTTTTGTAAATCTATAGTTGTTGTGGAAAAAATAGAGATCTCAACATGGACATTGGGAATAATGATGAAAAATACATGTAACGCTTTTTTTAGTGAATTTGATGATAAATTGCAAGCTGTTGGATTTGTTGAACTTGTTTCACTTTACTCTGCACCAATGACGGTCCCCAAACATTGTGTTTGGAGCTGTTTATTGAATCCAAATCTATAATGTTGTGGACCAAGGTGGACAGACAAGAACCAGAGCACAACTAGCCTAGTTAAAGGTTTGACAGAGGAAATGGTTTGGCGTGCTCAATGTGTGGGATGAATGTAACTAATAAATTTGCGTTCATTCAATATGTACCTTAGCTTCTCCAAATTGCACCACCCAACATTTAGGAAACGTATCCATTAAAGTGAAAAATCTATTATATGAGTGCCAGAGCAAATCACATTTGTCTCTCAGACGTTGTGAACAAGAGTCACGTAAGCACATTTTAAATGCTTCAAACTGAAAGCAAGAAGAAAGAACAAAGCAGTCGGTGCCACCCCCTAATGACACGTCCACGACTATCAAATTGCCAACTTGTGTTTAATGAAGTACGAGCTATCGACTGCTACTTATTTTATCTCCTAATTTCTAGAGACATTAGATTCCATGTTATGGATAAGGTGTTATTCCTCAAAAATGGGATAAGTGGCACAAGCAAAGGGCTCGTACATTAGATTTTTCCAAAAAGAATTGAATGTACATGTACATTAGATGTCAAGCCAAGCTGGAAGCATGGATTTTGGACTGAAAATGTTTTAAGGTGCCTGTTTCATGCAAATAAAAAATTGTTAGAGTACCGGTGAGACAACTATTCATTTATTTTCCTCTCAATATATGGTGACAATTTTCAGAGTTCCACTGTTCCCAATCTGCTAGTTGATAATTTTTGTGCACATAATGAGAGTCATATAACATTATTCATTTCGCATTTATCTCATATTAATCAAGGCTAAAACTTAATTTACATGATGAAATTACTCTTGCGGCATATTTTCATTAAACACATCGCCCAATAATTAGTTCTTGATAAAGTAAAAATATGATTAACAAACGATAACTTCCGGTGCTTAGGACATCTATTAGCATGTCCTCAATTGCTTGCGGAAAATCCGGGACCGCTCTTAACTTTTTCATAAGATCCTCCAACTAAGACAAAAAGTGTAACCACAGGAGAGTGCAAGATCCGATTTAGGGTCGGAAGGATGTTCCATCATCGGAAGATTATATAATCTAATTGAAGGGCGTTTTGCAGAATGTTCTGTCAATTCAGGATTTATTTTATTCCAATAAAGGGCTTCTCACATGGCTTTCCTTGTCGTCTTTTTTCAAGTTAATTATCATATTCCATGCAAGGAATGGCCCCAAAGAGATGCTCATCATATGGCCCTGAAAGAAATTAGAATGCTTCCAAAAGACAAACTATACCAGACTATGATTTATGATTGCCCGCAAATGCCGGAATTCCAAATGCTCTTGAGCTCAAACAGGATATCCCTAACCTCAAAGTCCTCATTATATGTATATAGAAAAGTATTTAGTTAGGGTTGTTTGCCTATGTTTTTATAATGCACAAAGTGCTAGTCCATGTGTGGTAATATTAGTTCAGAAGTACTAGTGAATGATAATGATTTGCATGATCAAGGTTCCTCTTGTAACTTACTTATAGATTACTCAATAGATGGTGTTACACTACACACACACACACACATATATATATATATATATAGAGGTAGATTTGAATAAAGTCGATGGAATTTGGATTCAGATCCAGTCAGATCAAAATTGGACAATAGGGATCCTCCATCGATGATCCAAATAGTTGGACGTGATCTACTATTTCAAAACTACTTATCCACCAAAAATCATATGATTTGAAGATCCCTGACCTATGCATCAAGTGATCAAAAAATATTTAATTTAATTTTATTTAAGCTGTTCAATTTTTGACTACTTAATATATAGGTCAGGGATCTCCAAATTATATAATTTTTTTTGTGTGCAAACAGTTTTGAGGTAATAAATCATATTCAAAGATTTCGATCATTGATCTAAGACTTCTATTATAGAGTTTTGTCTTGACCAGATTTAAGTTCAAATCCGATCGACCTGATTCTAACCTAGCACACACTCTCTCTCTCCTCCTCTATATATATATATATATATATATATATATATATATATATATTTTAAATTTATGAATCATTGATACCATTCATATTTCTTAATTTCTTGATTATCATTTTTCTTGCAAAAGCTGCAATATCCATTAGATCATCAAGAATCACTCATTTCCTCACCAAGTTTCATCTAACAATTAAGTGATTTCTACTTAATTATCACTCATTACATGCAATAAATCTTGGTTTTATAATCCATTCGTGATGACATGCTCATACAATACTTGATCAATCATTACTTTATTTTTTTTTATTAAAATAAGTGAGTGTTGTGGGGGAATGGTATCTTTAGTCCTATATCGATTGCGAGTCAAGAGGGAGTATGGCTTATATAAATTAGAATTTTTTTTTCTATGTGAAGTGTATTTTAAAAGATAAAACTACGGGACACCAAATAGCCAAAGCATACGAAGCCCAAAACAATCAGAATCAAAACGGGTAATATCTAGAAACATTTTCTGTCCATGTACACGTACCCTCTCTTGACTTAGAAAGAGGGGCGGCGGATGAGAGGGTCGTGAGGTCAAGTTAACAGGTTGTTGGCGAACCTTCCCCGCCATCACCACGCGGACCTCGTGGTGGTCCGCGTCACGCGGGGGAGCAAAGGAGGCGCGACTAAGGATACAAGTCATCTCGCCACGTTGCAACTCTGACCAAGACCACACTAGCTGTTTTACTCACCTACGTTACGTTTCTCCCACCATACCAACCACTCCTCCATGTGAATCCGACCTACAAACAAGGCCCAGTCAAAATCTTGCCACAATTCCAACTCCAAGTACTGCCGCATATGGTACTATTTCCAGTAGATAAACCAAAGGCTTTCCCAAATGAAAGGTAAAGAGAGGGGAAAGATGATCAAATTCATAGATTATAGAGTCTATGAGAGAAAGGCCCGAAAGCATTTGGTTGCATAGGATTACATTTGTCTTACAACTGTGCTTCATTAATGAAACCAGGAAAAAATGTCATGAAATTTCACTGTCTATGCGGATTGGGTATATCAAATATTGTCCCAAATTGTTGACGTCCGATGGTTAGTTGAGATAGCATAAGGTATATATATAGACCTGTCCGGTATATGTTAAGTTTACGTAAATTTTTGATATATATATATATAAAAGTAGACAAAGATCTAGAAATTTGCATTAATTTATGCGATCCCGTATGGTTTTTGTCATGTTACCCTTTCACTGTAACTTCTGTACCGGAGTTGGACTAGTCACAAGATGTGGCGAGGTTGCTGAAATACTTCCATCAACGAGCATCCCAACTCCCAAGCATGGAATCGTAAACGATCAATTTGAATGGTACTAGATGTTAGCATCTGAAAAGACCTTAATGATACAAGACAAATTGCATTACAAGAGGATTTGACTCATAGAGTCAAGAACCAACGGAACTTGCTTTCCAGCTAGACGATCACCTATAGTTCGTGCATCAGCCATTCTTAGCTGATTGAAGGGAGCATTCAATCTCTTGATATTGATTGATGAGCAAATGACGGTGGATGAGTGAATCAAACTTTTCAGTTACCAGACAGGAACCATACTCCATCTAACAAGCTATTAATTAAGCTGTAAGTTGAACCCCTTTTTTCCTTCTCCTTCATCTTTAATTTCATTAAGTTTTTTGCTTCAACAAAGTTACCCCCATGGATTCTGCAGCTACAGGCACAGCCATTAACCTCAGCAACTGGGAATTCCTCTCTCATAGGCGGCATTATATGCGAGAAGTTCCGTAGTGAAAAGAAGCTCATAGCACAACCACATATGCTAGTTCTTATCCTTTGAAATTTGATTGTTGGAGATTGGGAACTTCATATGAGATGGAACATATGTATAAAGAAGCTAATAATGCTACCAATACCATAGATAATTTGTTTCCGAAATCTGGTAGATATCTTGGTGGCTGTATTTTCTATAGGGACTCTTCCGAAACCGTTACTCTATTTTTATTAGTTTTCCCATCACTGTTAGCATCTGGAATCTTCTCTGTTCTTGCCTCTAGTGCCAACTCCCCAAGATGACTTGAGGAACCTTTGCACGAGCTGGAAGCATACTAACTTTTCAAATGAAGTGCATCTTGCCATTCTCATGTTAGTTGCTGCCCTTGTCTGGACTGGAGCTGTTGGTAGGAAAGAAATGTCTGAATTTTCTTAAACAAGTTTTCCTCTCCTAATATCCTGGCTTCAAATATCATGAATCTTTTAAACAACTAGTCTCTATTGTGTGCGGATAAGACTTTATCTGGTCCTATGAGTATCTGGACAAAGCTAAAGACTCTCTGTTCCTTCAAAACTCTGTACTCTTCAGACCAAGGCTCTTTGTTTGCGATGTTGCTTCACCGGAATTCTTCCTCTACTCTCTTTGCATTTGGGTCTTAGACGGATGAACTCTATGGTTGTCTTAATGTTTGTGGTCTGATTAATTGTAAATATGGTAACATTACCATAGTTAATCTAATATATGCACATAACAATATAAGCATCAAATACGTGGGTCGATGTGGCTTATTTTGGAAGGTGACACGAAGAGAGACGGATGCAAGCGTCCAGAGTAGGGGAGGGGGTCCATGGCCTCACCAGTCGGCCCTCAACGGTACCAGCTGCATGTGCGTCCGATTTGTTATTTTCTGCCGTCCGTTTCAAAGGCTGTGCGCTGCTCGGACATGAGAACCGCGAGACCTGTCTCCCTTTACAAAGAAATTTATGGAACGCCCCCCCATCCCTCCCTCTCCTATAAATACACTTCCCTTCCCTTTACAAGCAAACTAAATCCCATCTTTCCTTTCTCTTTCTATTAGCTACATTCCTTCAGAGAACCTCTCCAATGGCAATCCCAAAATGCTCTCTCACCATTGCTCTCTTTCTCCTCTTCTCCTCCTCCCTCCTCGTGCCCGGAATCTTAGGGGATTCGAGCTGGCAGTCCGCGCATGCCACGTTCTACGGTGGTGGCGATGCGTCAGGAACAATGGGTGATTAACTAAGCCTACAAATTTTTGCACTAACAACGTCTGATTCTTTCTTGATCACTTCTAATGGGGATGTTGTTGTGTCTTTATATATAGGAGGGGCTTGTGGTTATGGCAACCTCTACAGCCAAGGTTACGGCACGAACACCGCCGCGCTTAGCACGGCCCTCTTCAACAATGGTCTCAGCTGCGGCGCATGCTACGAGATGAAGTGCACCGACGACGCCAGGTGGTGCCTCCCTGGGACTATCGTGGTCACTGCCACCAACTTCTGCCCTCCAAACTACGCCCTCGCTAACGACAACGGAGGGTGGTGCAACCCTCCCCTCCGGCATTTTGACCTGGCAGAGCCCTCCTTCCTCCAGATCGCTCGGTACCGGGCCGGGATCGTGCCCGTGTCCTTCAGAAGGTGAGCCATGTCCCACTCATGAACCCAACACCAACGAGCCCAACCGGTCTTAGTTTCTGGGTTTGTGTCAGGACCAAATTGGGTCATCTGGTGGTGGGCTCCGAGGCTCTATGCCTCATACTAGTTCTTGACAGTCACCTAGAGCCAGTTGTACCATCTTGGCATTTTCTACTTTAGCTATTCTCATGTAATTTATATATTTCCATGGTCCACCAAAAAAAGCGTCAGTGAGTTCATTAAGCCATGCAATGTGCAGGGTGCCATGTGTCAAGAAGGGTGGTGTTCGGTTCACCATCAATGGTCACTCCTACTTCAATTTGGTCCTGATCACCAACGTCGCGGGTGCAGGCGACGTGCATGCTGTGTCCATCAAGGGATCCAAGACTGGGTGGCAGGCGATGTCGCAGAACTGGGGCCAGAACTGGCAGAGCAATGCATACCTTGATGGACAGAGCCTCTCCTTCCAAGTCACCGCAAGCGATGGGAGGACTATCACTAGCTACAACGTCGTGCCTGCCGGGTGGCAATTCGGGCAGACCTTCGAAGGAGTACAATTCTAATTTCCAAGCAGAACAAGGCTAGCAAGCCTAATTATCAATATCTTGTAGTATTTGTATTGGCTAATATTAGATTAGGAGAGATTGAAAGAGTGTCTTGTATCGAGAGAGGTATGGTTACGCCGAGGTTGCTATCATTTAGCACCCGCAAAGGCTTAAGCGGTATAGATGGACATATAGACAGAAGAGATGTAAAATTGTTTTCAGTGTCTTGCTCTAGTGCATAGGTTGCCCGAGGCCTGGGATTGTAGGGATGGGGAAGTTAGGCGAGCACCTTTCTCGGGTTGGCCCGCGTCCTCGTCATATGGTTAAGGGATGTGTTTATGAGAATGCTATTTAGCCCGCATGATGGGTAACAAGCTGTTCTGTAGACATACAGATGCTTGTCATTTGTCACTTAACATCGTTTGCCTCTTCTGGTACAATATATTACTAGGACCAAAGTCAAATTTGGCTGAGCTCATGAATTGATTGGGTTGGTGGCTCTTTTTTTTTTATGCAAGTCTGACGACATTTTACGCTTCTTTTTTTAATTTTTACTGGATGTCACACAAATCTTCCATTCCTTTTTTTTTTTTTTCACTTCAACTAATTTTTTTTGAATCTTTTCTGGGAGAGAGATAAAGACCCGCTCATACTATAATTATGCGGTCCAGAATTTTGGATTCTGTCCCCAAAAAAATTTAACCTTAAGAACGGGAGTACGACAACTAAACCAACCTCTAATTTAAGTATAAAAAATGATCGGAGGTTGCATGAGACATGACGATTTTTGAAACGTGTCCCTCGATCCCCATCAAAATCCTGGTTCGTTGTCATCATTGGTAAGCAAATTTTTTCATGTCCCAAACACCTAGATGAGCTCCAGTGACCATATCTGCACCTGAGATGTCACCAAGAAATGTCTCATCGTTCTCGATTGGTGCTGTACGGAGATGAGAGAAGTTCTTCGATTTCACATGCTCAAACCACCGGCTATCTTGCTCCTCAGGGCCCTGCCACTTCGGCGCACCAATGGCTACATGGGTGGCCCAATAAGGTTGAAGAATCTTCGGGAGAGATGCCAAGTGCTGGACCTGAATACGTAGCCGGTTCTGCTTGGCTCCTTCCAGGCACAATCTTGGGGCACTGACAGGCTTACGCCCAACTGATATCTGCATGATTATTCAAATGACATCACAGGAAAAAAAGGATTAAAAAGAATATTTATTGCCAAAACAAAATTATGACACTGCATCGGTAAAAAATTTTAAATTATCATTGGCTTGGGGTATAAGTGGAGTAGAAGGAAAGCAAAAGGACATATGGTTGAAGCTTCAGTACAAAGAAAGGGTACCTACTGCCACGAAAAATTGTTAGTGACGACACGCCCATGACCCTTTCTATATTAAATAGATCCAGATGGTCGATAATTCAGATACACCAACCACTGATATGTACTGTATAGGACTCAGAATTTACAGTTACTGGATGCTGAGAGATGATGATGACAAATGATCCTTCTGAAACATAACTGACTCGTAAGTAGATGCCATCTAAAGAAGTAATGCCAATTTTCTCGACTGGCTTAACAAGCACAAAGATAGCATGGCATACCCTGGCAGAATATTAGACGTAGGAATCTATCACGATACGATCATAGTTTCAAAGCAGGTACGATAATAAGGACAGCACATTAACAGTCAACCTGACAAATAAAATATGCAATGATATCAAACATTTGCGCAAGTCCATTTCATCGAGAAACAGAACTTTATCAATTTCAAATGACACTTTTTAGTCGGAGTTATTTCTGATCAATTGGTTATGAAATTCAAATATTATAAAATTTACATATCATTACGTGTTGAGTTGTTGACTCCAATTTGAATATCCAACTCTTTTTTTATCAAGATAGAGATATTATACCATATATTTCCTAACTAAATAAGGGTTATAGCATTTTCTATTTAGTTAAAAATTTTATACCTTATATTTTCCAACTAAATAAAGATTACAATATTTCTGTTTAGTTAGAGATCTTATTTCTCTGTAAATAGAAGAGTAAGGTTATGGATTTATGTGCATGGTGTGCATTGGAGATTGCGAGAAAAAGATGAAAAGTGATTAGGATTTGAGAGTTTTTTCTTTGTATTTCAATCCTAAAATAGTGCATCTCCGTTTCATCACTCATGAATATAGGTTTAGGCCGAACCACATAAGTTTCTGTATTTTTTCTATATTTTTATTTTTGTGTATCTATTTGCTTGATCTATTTATCTCTAAAAATCTCCAACAATTGATATCAGAGCATCATTGGATCTTTTCTCTTTTTTTGAGACAAGATTGATCGAAGTTCGTACACGTAGCAGATGATTTCTGAATGCGTATAAGCACTACCAGTACTATTTCACACATCTTAAGGCCTCAAATTGAAAAATCTAATCAGATGGCTGCATTCCTGGCATCAAAAAATAGTGGGAGATGAAATTTCATATTAATTAAAAGCCAACAAGCCCTCTAACACACTGGTCAAAGTTTTAAGGTTTCAGTCAATGCTTCCAGCCACGTTATTAGTCCATCCCATTAAAACTTGCCATATGTCGCAACAAATCTTTGCCATGACAGTGCACACATCAACAGCCACCCATCAGCCACATCAGCATTTGCCACATCATCATCTAAGTCAACATCTAGACAATCTCTGCTACCACATCGATGCCACATCAGCAACTACTACCACATCATCAACCCTGTTGGTGCAAAAATCCACCTGCGTCGGAGAAGCTGGAGTCGAGGGAGTCGCGGTCGCCGTCGGGACCTGCAAAGGAAGTCTAAACCAGAGTTGGGGGTGCTCCGGCAAGACCCTCCGACGCTCAAGTCAGTTCTCTGCCTCAACAAGAATGGAGTGCTCGAACGGAAATTTTAGCAGAGTTTTGAGATAGAAATTAGAGCTTAGAGAATAACGTATCTGGGGTCCCCTTTTTATAGATGGAGGGTGCAACAGACTGATAGCGACGTCTGTAACTGCCTGGTAGTGGGCTGTTCGGGGTCAGGAGGAGTTTGTTACGAAGAGTGATGGAGCGAAGTCGTGGCTATCACCGTGGCTTGCCACGTGGAGCCTGTTGCTGAGAGTGGAGCGACGTCCGTTGTCGTGACTTGCCAGAGAGTGGTGGAGCCGCGCAGAATCCGTCGCAGGAAGTGGAGCAGAATCGTGGCTATTACTGTGGCCAGCCACGTGGAGCCTGTTGCGGAGAGTAGTGGAGCCGCACGGAATCCGTCGCAGGAGGTGGAGCAGAATCGTGGCTATTACTGCGGCCTGTCAGGAAGTCCAGGACTGTCGGCCGAAGCTCGATTGAAGCGTCTGGCGGAGAGAGGTGGCTATCCATCTGAGAGGGACTCGGATGTTGCTGGCGAGCCTTCTGCAGTTGGGTGCCTTGGGCGTTAATACCACAGACGAGGGCCATTTGCTGTGGGAGCTCGGTCAGAGGCTTTTCGCAGACGAAGCTCGGTCTTACGCAGAATTCGGTGGAGGGTCGACCGGTCAGTGGGTGTCGGATGGCGCTGAAGAGGTTCATCCGCTGGAAGGGTCCGGCTGTTGGAGTCCGTGCGTCGTAGGAGTCCGTCCGGGATCTTTCCGCTATAGGAGTTCGGTCGGAGTCCGATCTCCGTAAAAGCCCGGATGGGGATCATTTATCGAGGAGGCTCGGCTGGAGCCTGCCTGCAATAGAAATTCGAAAGGAATTCATTCACAATGGAAGCTCGGGTGGAGGCTTATCGTGAAAATCTGGCGCGGACCGCTCGTAGTGGAAATTTAAAGTAGACCGCTTGTAGCAGAAGCTCGGAGTCCAGCTCCCGCAGGAGTCCGGATGAAGTCTACCTACAGTCGGAGTCGGAGATGAAGTCCGGCTCCCGTAGGAGTCCGGATGAAGTCTACCTGCAGTCGGAGTCGGAGACGAAGTCCAGCTCCCGTAGGAGTCCGGACAAAGTCTACCTGCAGTCGGAGTCGGGAACGAAGTCTTGCTCTCGTAGGAGTCCGGACGAAGTCTACCTGCAGTCAGAGTTGGAGACGAAGTCCGGCTCCCGTAGGAGTCCGGACGAAATCTACCTGCAGTCAGAGTCGGGGATGAAGTCTGGCTCCCGTAGGAGTCCGGACGAAGTCTACCTGCAATCGGAGTCGGGAACAAAGTCTGACTCCCGTAGGAGTCCGGACGAAGTCTACCTGCAGTCGGAGTCGAGGACGAAGTCCGGCTCCCGTAGGAGTCCGGACGAAGTCTACCTGCAGTCGGAGTCGGGGATGAAATCCGGCTCCCGTAGGAGTCCAGACGAAGTCTACCTGCAGTCGGAGTCGGGGACGAAGTCCGGCTCCCGTAGGGGACGAAGTCTACCTGCAGTCGGAGTCGGGGACGAAGTCCGGCTCCCGTAGGAGTCCGGACGAAGTCTACCAGCAGTCGGAGTCGGGAACGAAGTCCGGCTCCCGTAGGAGTCCAAACGAAGTCTACCTGCAGTCGGAGTCGGGGACGAAGTCCAGCTCCCGTAGGAGTCTGGACGAAGTCTACCTGCAGTCGGAGTCGGGAACAAAATCCGGCTCCCGTAGGAGTCCGGATGAAGTCTACCTGCAGTCAGAGTCGGGGATGAAGTCCGGCTCCCGTAGGAGTCCGGACGAAGTCTACCTGCAGTCGGAGTCGGGGACGAAGTCTGGCTCCCATAGGAGTCCAGACGAAGTCTACCTGCAGTCGGAGTTGGGAACAAAGTCCAGCTCCCGTAAGAGTCCGGACGAAGTCTACCTGCAGTCGGAGTCGGGGATGAAGTCTGGCTCCCGTAGTAGTCCGGACGAAGTCTACCTGTAGTCGGAGTCGGGGACGAAGTCCGGCTCCCGTAGGAGTCCGAACGAAGTCTACCTGCAGTCAGAGTCGGGGACGAAGTCCGGCTCCCGTAGGAGTCCGGATGAAGCCTAACAGGTGGTCGATCATCGTGAAAACTTGGATGGAGTCCGTCCGTCGTGAAGAATCCGGTCGACGCTGGTGGGAGTTTATCTGTCAGCAGAACTTGGGAATGTTGAGGAGGCTCGGCCGCCGGAGAGATGTCGCCGAAGGTCGGACATCGGTAGAATCCCTAAGGGGTCACTCCTGACACGAACTTCGGCTGGGGGGGATTCTATACCCAACACCTGTCCCCCTACTTTCGAGTTTGAGTTTTGAATGAAGGAAGTACAGAGAAATTTTCACAGCCGAAGTTGCCCCCTCGAATCTTGCGCACGTCCGTCCTTGAAAATCCTGACATTTAATGCGCGCGTGCTGGAGTCTTTTTTCAATTAGGGCGATCCGAAGAGTCCTTTCGAAATTTTCATCGGAGCGTGGTCCTAAGCGCCACACCATAATGGTCCCGCCAACAGTCAGCTCTACGCCACGATGAGTGGGACACGTGGCGGGCAATGGTTGACCTGGGGATATCCGCCACCATAACTGTGTCAGGCCCCGTCGCTTATTTAAGCCCCCACCTTCCCTCCAGGGACTTCATTTCGCCTGAGAGTCGACGCCTTTCTTCTGCCTGAGAGTTTAACCACCCCATCGGTGCCCTTTTTGACTCTGAGCATTCTTCGCACCAATCTTCGCCATCTCCGCCGGCCCCCCGCCGCCTTCAGTCTTCCGAGCCCTTTCGAGGAGTTCTCCCACCGGGGCTTCTACCCCGGAGGTCAATCTCGAGAGGATGTTACGGATCGAGAGGAGTAGGAGGGGGAAGACAGTGGCCTGCGAGTTCAGCGGCTGCCGAACTGTCACAAGGGTTCCCACCGCCTCGAAGGGGGCTCGAGGGAGAATTCCTTCAACAACAGAGATTTAATAATGGAACCAACCGATGAGTGCATTCTGCCTGAGAATTTCAGAGTAGTTGAATGGGGCGACACCGATCAAAGGGGTAGACTTGTCATCATAAGCTGTGGCGGGTTTCTTGACGTCGTCGGGGTTGAGGGACCAGAGGCGGTCGGCACTGACGGTGGGGCAATAAAACTTGTTACGGGGACGGTGGAAGTAGTGCATGCTGATCTTGCCAAAGTACCTAGGATGGTGGTTGTTGTGGAGCACACGGTGGTGGTGCGTGCCTCTGGCGTCATCGCGGCCTCCGGGGTACTTTCGGTTCTTCCCGATGCAGGTCGTCGTCGCCGCTGCCGTCGCCGTCGCTGCCCCTTGAATTCTATCCCCCCCTTTTCCCCCTAGGGTTGGGGTTTCGGCAATGGAGTGGAACGAGGTGGGGGGCGAGAGCCGAGGGATTTATCACACGCACTGGAAAATACTGCTGAGAAGGACAGAACCGGAAGGAGAAGTCGAAAGCTTGAAGTGGTCCCTAATGTGTTCCTTTCGAGTCTTGTAGTAATGTTCTTTTTTCCTCGATCCTCAGGGTCTTGTAACGTATATCTTGTTAATCGAGAATGAGAAGGAGATTTTGTTACCTTGTTCGTACTTTGCGTCAAATTATCGCCTGCCGAACTTCTTTCATTCACTATTGTTATTGTTGTATTCCCCTCCTCTTTTTCTTTTCATCTTCTCTCTCTTCTTCCTCTTTTTTTTTTTTTTATCGACGTCGTCTGGAGATTACTGGTCGTTGCCGCGTCGGCTCACTTTTTCGATCATCTTTCTTCTTCAGCCTTAAGGGCTCTGTAATGCATATTTAGTAAATAACATGAGAAGGGAATTTTTCGCTACCTCTTTTACTCACGTGTTGAATTATCGTTTGCCGAGCTTCCTTCGGCTTTTGTCTTGCTCGATATCGATGCCATTCGGAGGTATCTGATCACCGTCGCATTGACCCGTCCTTCTGTTTATGGCCGCTGATTTGTCCGGGACCACTCGAGTTTGACGCCTCCTTTCAGAGTTCGAGCTCGGAGATCTAAGCTTCTCGTCGCCCTGAGGAAGCCATCTTATCCTTGGCCTGTGTTGAGAGCTCTTTTGGAGACCGAGGATTTTGATAAGAACCCCCATCCTCGCTGAGACGAGGTTCCCTATATTTTTAATATAATTTATTTTCCATTTGTCACTGATGTAGTTCGTCACTTTCCTTTTTAACCCCTTCTCTTTTTTTCTTTTCTCGAGTGAGGGTTTTCCCTCTGCTCTTAGTGGGGTCGCGGGAGCACGGAGGGGTCGCTGGCAAGGTTCTCTTTTTCTCATCCGGTCTTGAATGACCAGACCTTAATTGGTGTCAGGATGAGGTTCTTCCCTTATTTCTGACGTAATCGGTTTCAGCTCAGGTTAGGACGAGGTCCTCCTCTTATCTCTAACAGGGCTATGGGGGCACATATGGGCGTTGCAGGACCTCTCCCCCCATCCAGTCTAAGTGTAATCGGGCCTTCGACCTTGCTCATGTTAGGACGAGGTTCTCCTCCTATCCCTAACAGGGCCGTGGGGGCACATATGGGCGTTGCAGGGCCTCTCCCCCCATCCGGTCTAAGTGTAACCGGGCCTTCGACTTTGCTCAAGTTAGGACGAGGTTCTCCTCCTATCCCTAACAGGGCTGTGGGGGCACATATGGGCGTTGCAGGACCTCTCCCCCCATCCGATCTAAGTGTAATCGAGCCTTCAACTTTGCTCAAGTTAGGGTGAGGTTCTCCTCCTGTCCCTAACAGGGCTGTGGGGGCACATATGGGCGTTGCAGGACCTCTCCCCCCATCCGGTCTAAGTGTAACCGGGCCTTCGACCTTGCTCAAGTTAGGGCGAGATTCTCCTCCTGTCCCTAACAGGGCTATGGGGGCACATATGGGCGTTGCAGGGCCTCTCCCCCCATCCGATCTAAGTGTAATCGGGCCTTCGACCTTGCTCAAGTTAGGGCGAGGTTCTCCTCCTGTCCCTAACAAGGCTGTGGGGGTACATATGGGCGTTGCAGGGCCTCTCCCCCATCCGGTCTAAGGAGAACCGGGCCATCGATTGTGTCGAGACGAAGTTCTCCTCCTGCTCCCGACACGGTTTGTTTTGATTGTCCTGTCGATATAGGCTCGTGCCAAGACAGAAGACATGTGGATATAAAATTTTTATTTAAAATAAAGTTATCGATAATACATTCGTAAATTTTTCGAGCTCCATTATCGCGGGAGGTCTGCTCCTTGAGGTAATAAGTTCCAGGCCAGACTACTTCCTTGACTTCGTATGGGCCTTCCCAATTTAGGGCAAGCTTCCCCTCGATCCTGAGGTTGCGAGACAGCGGCTCATCGAAGCACTAGGTCTCCTGCTCTAAAGACTTTATTTTTGACACGAAAATTATAATAGCGGGCGACTTTCTGTCTGTAGGCTGCCATCCGAACTTGAGCTACCTCCCATTTTTCTTCCAGCAAGTCGAGGTTGGCTTTAAGACCTTGCGAATTGTGATGTTCGTTGAATGCCACGACTCGTGCCGACAGGAGCTTGAGCTCAATTGGGATAACAGCCTCCGTTCTGAAGGCTAGAGCGAAGAGGGTCTCCCCCGTGGGCAGTCTTTGGATAGTTCGGTATGCCCACAATACATGATAAAGTTCGTCTGCCCAAGTTCCCATCATTTTTTCGAGCCTTGTCTTGATCCCTTGCAGCAGAGTTCTGTTGGTCACTTCGGCTTCGCCGTTCGCCTGAGGATGGGCTACCGATGTGAAGTTGTGGGAGATGTTTAGGTCTTCACAAAATTTGGTGAATCTCGCTCCCGCAAATTACCGCCCATTATCAGTAATTAGGGTTCTCGACAGGTCGAACCTGCAAACGATTAACTTCCAGACGAAGTCTTGCACTTTAGCTTCTGTGATTTTCGCCAGCGGTTCGGCTTCGACCCACTTGGTGAAATAGTCAATTGCTACCAGGAGGAACTTCCTCTGCCCTGATGCTACGGGAAAGGGTCCAAGGATATCCATTCCCCATTGCGCAAACGGCCATGGGGCACTCAAGGGTGTAAGCTCGACGGCGGGCTGTCTCTGGATGTTGGCATATCTCTGACATCGGTCACACTTTCTGACGTATTCAATGGAGTCACGATACATTATCGACCAGTAATACCCTTGGCGGAGCAACTTGTGGGATAAGGATCTAGCCCCCAGATGGCTTCCGCAGATTCCTTCATGTACCTCTCACAAGGCGTAGTCAGCTTCCGAAGGTCGGAGATATTTTAAAAGGGGCAAAGAGTATGATCTCCTGTACAACTTGTCCTCATAAAGGATGTACCGGAAGGCTTGATTTCTGAGCTTCCAAGCTTCTTTTGCATCATGAGGGAGAACCCCGTCTCTGAGATATGCCACCAGTGGGTCGATCCAACTAGGCTCATGGTCAACTTTCATCACGGGCCGTGATTCTTCCGTACTTGGGCACTTCAGAACTTCAAAGAGAACACCCTTGGGCAATTCAGTCGGAGCCAGCGTAGCCAGCTTGGAGAGAAGATCGGCCCTGGTATTTTTCATTCTTGGAATCTACCTGATGTTGAAGCTACTAAAGGCGGGGACGAGCTCCTTTACCTTTTCAAGATACTTAGCCATGCTGTCCTCCCGTGCTTCGTAGTTTTCGCTGACTTGTTCCACTACCAATTGGGAGTCACTGTGAACTTGGAGCCGATCTACTCCCAATTCTTGGGTGATCCTCAATCCTGCGATCAGAGCTTCGTATTCCGCTCCATTGTTTGTTGCGGAGAATTCGAAGCGCAGAGCGTACTTCGCGATGATTCCCTTCGGACTGATCAAGATCAGGCCCACGCCTGCGCCCGACATGTTGGAGGATCCGTCCACGTAGAGGGCCCAAAAGCAACCAGGGGGGTCTGCTTCTTCTTCGGAGGAGTTCGGTCGGGGCTCCAGGCCATCGATTTCACCCTGTTCAGATTCGGCCTCCTCCGAGATAGTGCATTCTACTATAAAATCTGCCAATATCTGGGCTTTCACTGTCGGTCTAGGTCGATAGTTGATGTCGAATTCTGTGAGCTCGATCACCCATTTCGCTATCCTCCCGGAGGCATCTGCCCGATGCAGAATCATCTTGATCGACTGGTCGGTGAGCAACGTTACAGTGTGCCCTTGAAAGTAGGGTCGGAGCCTCCGGGCTGCAATCAACAGGGCGTAAGTTAGTTTCTCTAATTTAGTATACTTGGTTTCGGCGTCTCTCAATGCACGACTGATGTAGTAGATCGACCGTTGAATTTTTGCTTCTTCCTTGACAAGAACTGCTGCAAGAGCCATAGGGGAGACCGTCAGGTACAAGAACAGCTCCTCTCCAGGCTCGGGCTTCACCAACAACGGAGGCGAGCCGAGGTAGCTCCTTAGTTCTTCGAATGCCTGTTGGCACTCAGTGGTCCAACAGAAGTCCTTCGGCCGCTTGAGGGTTTGGAAGAAGGGTAAGCATCGTTCGGCCGACCTCGCAACGAAGCGATTCAGGGCTGCCACCCTCCCTGTAAGGTGCTGAACCTCTTTTATCGACTTCGGGGTGGCCATCTCTTGGATGGCACGAATTTTCTCTGGATTGGCTTCAATCCCGCGCTCCGATACCATGAAGCCCAGGAACTTCCCCGAGATCACTCCGAAAGCACATTTAGTCAGGTTCAGCTTCATCTTATATTTTCAGAGGATGCCGAAGGTCTCCTCGAGGTTGGCGATGTGGTTCATGGAAGATTTGCTTTTCACGAGCATGTCGTCCATGTAGACCTCCATATTGCGACCGATCTGCTCTTTGAAGATTTTGTTCACCAGCCGCTGATAGGTCGCACCTGCATTTTTGAGGCCGAAAGGCATGACCCTGTAATAGTAAAGACCACGGTTAGTAATGAAAGCAGTCTTTTCTTCATCTTCTGGCGCCATCCTGATTTGATTATAGCCGGAGAATGCGTCCATAAAGGTGAGAAGCTCATGGCCCGAGGTTGCATCCACCAGTTGATCAATTCTGGGCAGAGGGTAGCTGTCCTTTGGGCAGGCTTTATTCAGCTTTTTGAAGTCTATACACATCCTCCACTTGCCGTTTGCCTTTTTGACTAGGACAACGTTGGAAATCCAGTCAGGATAATTGACTTCTCTAATGAATCCGACTTTCAGGAGTTTGTCCACTTCCTCGGCTATCGCTTTCTACCTCTCCGGTGCATGACCTCGGATTTTTTCTTTCGTCGGTCGATACTTTGGGTCGACGGCCAGATGGTGTTCCATGACTTCTGCGTCAATCCCCAGTATGTCTGCTGGAACCCAAGCGAAAACATCCGCATTCTTTCGTAGGAAATTAATGAGCTGCGTCCGCACCTCTTCCCCCAGGTTGGAGCCGATCTTCACCACATGCTCCGTATTCCCATCGTTCAAAGGGATCGAAACCAGATCTTCGATTGGGCCGCCCCTTTCCTCAGCAAGATCATCGTGGGCATCCAATCCATCAACCAGACAGAGGTCAGATTGGTCACTTCTTTGCAAGGCTATGTTGTAGCAGTGTCTGACCAGGGCTTGATCTCCCTTGACTTCTCTGACCCCCTGGTTAGTAGGAAATTTTAATTTTAAATGATAGGTTGACACCACGGCCCGAAGAGCATTGAGGCCAGGTCGGTCGAGGATTGCGTTGTAGGCTGACGGTGCCTTCACCACCAAAAAATTCACCAAAGCCCTGGATTGTCTTGGATATCGACCCGCAGCTACAGTCAAAGTTATTACCCCCTCCATCGGGATAGCATCGTCGGTAAACCCTACCAGAGGGGAGCTAATCGGCCCCAAATGACCGTCAAGGATGGATATTTTTGAAAAGGCATCGTAGAATAAAATATCGGTCGAACTTTCATTGTCGACAAGAATGCGACGGACATCGTAATTAGCTATATTTAAAGAAACTAAAACTGTGTCGTTATGAGAAAATTGAACTCCCCGAGCATCTTCTTCAGTAAAGGTTATGGATTCCTCAATCTTTTATCGCTTGGGAGGTTCGGCCAATACACTGGTTGTTCCCTGTCGGGATCTCCCGAGATGGTGTTGGCAAAATCTGTCGGAGGCCGATCATCGGACCGCTCCATGCCGACTGCTGTTGCCGGAGGAGGAGGAGCCTGAAAGATCGGAGATGGGGCCGGGGCTTGCGGAGCTCACCGAGATCTAGCTGTGGAGGCCGTTGACCGCCTGGAGGACGCCCTTCGAGGAGGCATCAGGTGGAGGCCAGGCAGAAAACTGGAGGAGAGGATATCGGGAAAGATGACTGGAGGCGGTCCCGTTGAGCGCTCCTTTAAGAATAAGGGTACTGCGAAGACACAGCGCCCTTCCTCTAGCATCAATCCGGTTGGTGCAAAAATCCGCCTGCGTCGGAGAAGCTGGAGTCGAGGGAGTCGCGGTCGCCGTCGGGACCTGCAAAGGAAGTCTAAACCGGAGTTGGGGGTGCTCCGGCAAGACCCTCCGACGCTCAAGTCAGTTCTCTGCCTCAACAAGAATGGAGTGCTCGAACGAAAATTTTAGCAGAGTTTTGAGATAGAAATTAGAGCTTAGAGAATAACGTATCTGGGGTCCCCTTTTTATAGGTGGAGGGTGCAACAGACTGATAGCGACGTCTGTAACTGTCTGGTAGTGGGCCGTTCGGGGCCACGAGGAGTTTGTTACGAAGAGTGATGGAGCGGAGTCGTGGCTATCACCGTGGCCTGCCACCTAGAGCCTGCTGCTGAGAGTGGAGCGGCATCCGTTGTCATGACTTGCCATAGAGTGGTGGAGCCGCGCAGAATCCGTCGCAGGAAGTGGAGCAGAATCGTGGCTATTACTGCGGCCAGCCACGTGGAGCCTGTTGCGGGGAGTGGTGAAGCCGTGCGAAATCCGTCGCAGGAGGTGGAGCAGAATCGTGGCTATTACTGCGGCCTGTCAGGAAGTCCAGGCATATTGGTCGAAGCTCGGTTGAAGCGTCTGGCGGAGAGAGGTGGCTATCCATCTGAGAGGGGCTCGGATGTTGCTGGCAAGCCTTCTGCTGTTGGGTGCCTTGGGCGTTAATACCACAGACGAGGGCCATTTACTGTGGGAGCTCAGTCAGAGGCTTTCCGCAGACGAAGCTCGATCTTACACAGAATTCAGCGGAGGATCGACCGGTCAGTGGGTGTCGGATGGTGCTGAAGAGGTTCATCCGCTGGAGGGGTCCGGCTGTTGGAGTCCGTGCGTCGTAGGAGTCCGTCCGGGATCTGTCCGCTATAGGAGTTCGATCAGAGTCTGATCTCCGTAAAAGCTCGGATGGGGATCATTTGTCAAGGAGGCTCGGTCGGAGCCTGCCTGCAATAGAAATCCGGAAGGAATTCATCCACAATGGAAGCTCGGGTGGAGGCTTATCGTGAAAATTCGGTGCGGACCACTCGTAGTGAAAATTTAAAGTAGACCGCTTGTAGCAGAAGCTCGGAGTCCGGCTCCCACAGGAGTTCGGATGAAGTCTACCTGCAGTCAGAGTCGGGGATGAAGTCCGGCTCCCGTAGGAGTCCGGATGAAGTCTACCTGCAGTCGGAGTCGGGGACGAAATCCGGCTCCCGTAGGAGTCCGAACAAAGTCTACCTGCAGTTGGAGTCGGAAACAAAGTCTGGCTCCCATAGGAGTCCGGACGAAGTCTACCTGCAGTCGGAGTCGGGGATGAAGTCCGGCTTCCGTAGGAATTCGGACGAAGTCTACCTGTAGTCGGAGTCGGGGACGAAGTCCGGCTCCCGTAGGAGTCTGGACGAAGTCTACCTGCAGTCGGAGTCGATAACAAAGTCCGGCTCCCGTAGGAGTCCGGACGAAGTCTACCTGCAGTCGGAGTTAGGGATAAAGTCCGGCTCCCGTAGAAGTCCGGATGAAGTCTACCTGCAGTTGGAGTCGTGGACGAAGTCCGACTCCCGTAGGAGTCCGGACAAAGTCTACCTGCAGTTGGAGTCGGGGATGAAGTCTGACTCCCGTAGGAGTCCGGATGAAGTCTACCTGCAGTCGGAGTCGGAGACAAAGTCCGGCTCCCATAGGAGTCCGGACGAAGTCTACCTGCAGTCGGAGTCGGGAACAAAGTCCGACTCCCATAGGAGTCCGGATGAAGTCTACCTGCAGTCGGAGTCGGGGTCGAAGTCCGACTCCCATAGGAGTCCGGACGAAGTCTACCTGCAGTCGGAGTCGGGAACAAAGTCCGGCTCCCGTAGGAGTCCGGATAAAGTCTACCTGCAGTCGGAGTCGGGGATGAAGTTCGGCTCCCGTAGGAGTCCGGACGAAGTCTACCTGCAGTCGGAGTCGGGGATGAAGTCCGACTCTCATAGGAGTCCGGACAAAGTCTACCTGCAGTCAGAGTCGGGAACAAAGTCCGGCTCCCGTAGGAGTCCGGACGAAGTCTACCTGCAGTCGGAGTCAGGGACGAAGTCCGGCTCCCGTAGGAGTCCGGACGAAGTCTACCTGCAGTCGGAGTCGGAGACGAAGTCCGACTCCCGTAGGAGTCCGGACGAAGTCTACCTGCAGTCGGAGTCGGGGACGAAGTCCGGCTTTCGTAGGAGTCTGGATGAAGCCTGGCAGGTGATCGATCATCGTAAAAACTTGGGTGGAGTCCGTCCATCGTGAAGAATCAAGTCGACGCTGGTGGGAGTTTATCCGTCGGCAAAACTTGGGAATGTTGAGGAGGCTCGGCCGCCGGAGAGATGTCGCCGAAGGTCGGACGTCGGTAGAATCCCTGAGGGGTCACTTCTGACACAAACTTCGGCTGGGGGGGGGGATTTTATACCCAACAAACCCTTTGACCAATGTTTAACCCACCAATCCATATATTTCTAGGCCAATTTTTTGAGTTCTAATATTGGTTCCTAAGAATTTTGGATGTGCTGAATCTATTTTTAGGGTTATTTCTGTAAAATTCAGACTCCAAGACATCTTTATTTCAATTTTAAGATGTTTGCAAAGTTTAAAATCAAGAAATTTGATGGGTCGATTGCTTTAATCTTCGGCAAAATAAGATGGAGAATATTTTGATTCAGAATAGACTTGATTCTACTCTTTTGAGAAAAAAAAATATCCTCGATGCTGAAGAAAAAATAGATACAAGATATAGACCATCGAGCATCTTCAACCATTCGTCTCTATCTCTCTAATAGTGTAGTTAGAGAGCTCTTGTTTGAAAAATCTATTACAGATTCATGGAATAAGTTGAAATCACTTTATATGATGAAGTCCACCTATAAATGGTTTCTGAAAATCTGACTACACTTTGCATGGAGGAAGGTACATCTATTCAATCACATTTAAATATATTTAATCAGATTATTAGTGACTTCAGGGCTTTGAAAATGAAGTTAGATGATAAAGATAAGGCTATTGCCCTTCTATATTCTCTACTACGTACCTTCTCTACCACAAGCACTTGCAATTCTTTCCTTGTTACAGTGGAACTGGAAATATTAGAGTAACATGACTTCATGGTCTGCCTACATGTCATATTAGAAAATACATTACTTATGAATGAAGTGACAAGGTGGGGAAAGGCCAGGAGGGAGGATGGGGATTGGGAGATTCTGAAAAATGGTCAAAACAACTGACTGCTGAAACGAGCAATACATTGATAGTGTTCCTTTCTCCTCAACGACCAATATTCATCATAAGTAGTTATCCAAAGTCAAGGTGAATGGATGCTTTTAACAGGATTATGTGTTGTTTTGGTCCTATTGTTTTGGACACGCGGATATCCCATTTTTCAGTTGTTGACTAGAAGATTGAAGGATAGTGAATTGATAGGTTTAAAAGAAACTCATGGGTTTAGAGTGTCCACAAAAGGCGAAGATGGCATGGGAAGGATAGCAGGGACTGTAGGCTTGTCTCTTAAATGAAAGGTTATCAAGAATAGTAGTTCAAAAACAACAGTAAATACAGGGGCTCAATACTTGGAACATGTTACTCGGGCCCACATATTTTTGCAACAACTATTTGAGTGTTGAATACCCATGCTGAGCAGGTTAAATATCTCTATTTTAGCAAAAATTATTGACTTATTTAATTCCTTCTGGATATGAGCTTAGAAGGAAGGCTTGTAAATTTTGGTTTGAAATCCATTCACAAACTGTACTCCCGCCCTCTCTATCCTCTGATCCTTTGAGCACGAAGTAGCATAAAACTTATTGTTCCCTCAATCAAGGCAAAATCCTGCTCCTGCTCGCATTCCTCTCCTGGTTTCAAAGGTATGGTAATCTATTTCAAAGAATTATTTGAGGTGGTCATGTCATTTGATGACACATAGAAGGAGGTCATCATCTTGTTTGTTCCATAGTAACCATTGAATCCGAAAAGGACTAACATTCCATAAGAGGAGGCATAAGGAAACCGGAAAAGCTGCATAAAGATCAACAACAGTGATAGTCTAGTACGTATATGTCACTTAGTTAATACAAAGCTGCAATCTTGATGTCCGCACCTTAGCTAATAAACAGCTTAATTTCATGGATTAGATCCGAAAAAGCAAGAAATCAGACTAATTGCATCTACCCTGCCGATTTTGATCCTACTGTGCTAAAACTGGTATAACCCTCTCATCCAGAGTCAAAATCACCTATAAACCCCCAATTCGAAAAGTTTTTTTCATGCTCCACGTATCTGGCCACTTTGTCATCATAACTTAGTTTTGAGATCAGATTCATTTATTTGACAGATCAACGAGAGCCCAAAAGATCCTAGACGAATTGAAAGTTTTAATTTTTTTCCTATTTTGTATTCAGAATAAACCTGAAATATTTCAATCGCCTAAGTGTTAAGTTAGGATTTTTCTTTTATAAATGCGACCCTTTTAACTAACATTGTAAGCAGTCTACTTTCTTTTATATTGAATCAAAACTCTAGAAGGAAATTTTTTCTTACTTTTGTTATTCTCTTTGTTTTATGCATCTTCCTTCTCTCTTTTTTATCAAAATATAGCCTTGGCTACATCAAGTCTCCAAACCTTACTTTGCCATATTACAAAGCTAACGTACCAAACAGGAAATTCTATTAAAAGTTATGTCCTTCCACCATATCAATCAACAAGAACCGATACAAACAAGAACTCTATGCCAAAGATAAAAAAAATCTATAGCACAAATTGATATGCCCTTAATATGAAGCAGCTTTATCATATAGGATGGATGTCTGGTCAGGACACCACCTCTCAAAATCTTTTCAATACCACTTGATGCAGCAGGAAGAAAGAAAAAATAAAACAAAAATAATCAAAATACATGGATCAGCCACAAAAGAGCTCGCCTCCATGAGGCATGCAAACTTCACTATGAGAAAAAAAATTTTGCAAGAGAAGATCTCACTCTCAATCCTCGTACACCTAATTTCTCCCTCACAAAAGCTCTCTCTTGAAAACCCCCCTTGAATCTCTGAAGCGATCGCTGATCACTGTTCAGGAGCCTTCCTACTCCTTCTCTCACAACGTGACGTGTCTCTCTCTCTCTCTTCACGGGGTTCTGGCCTTCTCGGATTCACGCACGGAGCCTTCCGCACATCCACAAGGAAAAACAAGCCACACCACCTTTCTCTGCTCACGCACAGGCTTTTTAAAGCCTTAAAAAATAAAACAGAATAGGTTTAGGACTCCTAATATCAACCAAATAAAGCCCTGGACCGTTGGATCGAAACCCAGATCAACCCATGCCCTCTGATCGCTCACCGATCCACGAAATAGTATCGGGACCATGACAAACATGTGGAAAATGCGTCTGCAGTCCACGGACCTAGCCGTGGACCACCCGATCCGCCATGGATCGGGGTACACGTGAACTGAGCCTGCACGCACGTGCGCTTGGGGCCGAGCCGCGCCCCGCGCGCTCGCGCCTGGGCCAGCCAGTGCCGCCTGGGCCGCACCCCGTGCTGGGCCATGCAAGGGTTGCACCCTACGCGCTAGCCGCACCTAGACCGCACACCGCCACACACGGCCGCACCGCCACCGGCAGTCCTCCACCGCTTCGAATTTCATGCTGACTTAAAAAGCGCATATCTTCTCCGTCCGAGCTCCATTTGAGGTGATCTTGATCTCGTTGGACTCTATTTTTTATCACGAACCTCGCTGTGGGCTCAATATGCATCGAATCTTGAGATATCAAATCCTAATAATCTCCATCTCGACTCGATATTTGGCCTCCTCCTAACTCCGAGAGCTTCTGAATCTCCTCACCCCCATATCCTGGGGCAATCGCCTGCTAATCATGGATGGGCAAATATAGAAGTTGAGCCAGACTGCTCGATCCCATCTCCATCGTATGCTGTGCTCCTCCTAACCTGAGACCTGCTCGGGGCATCATCCTACGGCAATAGGAATCTCATCTTGCGACGTCGCATCTCATCCTCTCGAGTCTCCTGTCTCGTACCCGATCTATCTCCATCTGGAGCTCCACCTCTCTCTGGGCTCCACCTGGCTCTCAAAGCTCCACCTCGCACTGGGCTCCCTGTCAGGTAATAATGTCATCTTTTTCCCTTCTTCTCCTCCAACACAATCCTATCAGTGCGTAGCACCCTCAAGATTTCTCCACCGACTACTATCCTGTAGCCTCTCAAATCCAGTCTGCTCAGTGAGATAAGATTCTACCTAAAATTGGATATGTATCAGATCTCTCTCAATCTCCTCACTGTACCATCATGTGTCCTCCAGCTGACTGTCCCGATGCCTCTGATTGCACAGCTCGATCCATCCGACAGATATACAGTGCCCTCATTGTTCTCCAAGAAGTCAAACTACTTCTCTCTGCAACATACATGATGGATGCATGCAGAATCTAATATCCACTATTGGAAAGAAGTAGATACCTTGTCAGATATCTCTAAGACACCTCTATCTGAATCACTGTCGGCCATAGCCACAGCAGCTATCATCCAATTTTTGAGTTGAGGATAATCTCTGGCTAGATGCCCCAGCTCCTCACATCGATAATACCTGATTTTGCTCGAGTCCCTCCTAGACTTGGACCACCCTCGTCGCGATCTCCTGTCGCTCTGTCTACCACCTCCTGCTCCTCCAAAAGCTATCAAAGCTGAGCTACCGTCACCTGAACTCGAAGCTGGGTTCTTCCTCCTGAGAACCTCATTCTAGAGTATCACCGCGGTAATCTCGTCCATCTTGATGGTACTTTTTTCTACTAGAAGAGCAGTCACCAAGGACTCGTACGAAGAGGGAAGCGACCCTAGCAAAATCAGCACCATGATCTTCTCTTTAACATTCTCACCAATGCTGAGGAGATCAGTGAGGATCTTTTGGAAGTGGCTTAGATGCTCCTGCACACTCTGTCCCTCAGCCATCCGCAGCTGGTAAAACTGCCTCCAGAGGAAAAGAGTGCTGGTGAGAGATTTCGCCATATACAACTCTTCGAGCTTCGACGACTGCACTGTCAGAAAAATCTCGCTAAGCATATGGATCACCACCTCATCCACTAGGTACATACGGATGGTACTCACTGTCTGTATCTGTAGTCATTTTCAATTCCGCACCTTCATAGTGGTCGGCTTCTCCTCGCACTAAAGAGCATCGATCAATCCTTGCTGGATGAGCACGTCCTTCACCTTTGCCTACCACAAGAAGAAATTGCTCTTTCTATCAAACTTGTTGATCTCCATCTTGATTGATCATGTCTTCTCCATCTTTAGTCTTGCTCACCACCGCTGCAATCTGCGTCTTATACCGTCTTGCTCTAATACCACTTGTTGGGTGGATGTCTGGCCAGGATACTACCTCCCAAGACCTTTTCAGTACCACACGATGCAGAAGAAAGAAAGAAAAAATAAAATAAAAATAATCAAAATACGAGGATCAACCATAAAAGGGCTCGCCTCCACGGAGCATCAAACTTCACTATAAGAGAAAAAATTTTACAAGAGGAGATCTCACCCTCAACACTCGTACACCCAATTTCTTCCTCACAGGAAGTTCTCCCTCATAAAAACTCTCTCTTGGAAGACCTCCCTGAATCTCTGAAGCGACTGCTGTCCACTGTCCAGGAACCTCCCTGCTCCTTTTCTCACAATGTGATGCATCTCTCTCTCTCTTCACGGGGTTCTGGCCTTCTCAAATTCGCGCACGGAGCCTTTCACGTATCCACAGGGAAAAACAAGCCACACCACCTTTCTCTGTTCACACACAAGCTTTTTAAAGCCTTAAAAAACAAAACAAAATAGGTTTAGGACTCCTAATATCAACCAAATAAAGTCCTAGACCGTTGGATCGAAATCCAGATCAACCCATGCCCTCCAATCACTCGTCGGTCCATAGAATAGTGCCGTGGACCGTGAGAAATGCATGAAAAATGTGTCTGCGATCCACAGACCCTACTGTGGACCATCCGATCCACCATGGACAGGGGTACACGCGAACTGAGCCCACACGCGTGCGCATGGGCCTGGGCCGGCCCGCGCCCGAGCGCCTAGGCTCGGGCCGTGCCCCGTGCGCTCGCACCTGGGCCGGCCCGCACGCCCGCACCTGAGCCGCACCCCGTGCTGGGCCACACGACCCCGCACCGAGCCGAGCCCTACGCGCTTGGCCCGCGCGCTGGCCGCACCTGGGCCGCGCACCGCCGCGCACGGTTGCATCATTGCCGGCGGTCCTCCGCCACCTCGGATTTCATGCCGACTTGAAAAGCGCGTATCTTCTCAGTCCGAGCTCCGTTTGGGATGATCTTAGTCTCACTGGACTCTACTTTTTGCCACGAACCTCGCCGTGGGCTCAATATGAATCGAATCTCGAAACGTCAAATCCTAACATACCAATATTTTTTTTTCTTTAACCATGTGTGAGGTCAGCTCAGTCAAATGGCCCATCTTTAGATTCGATGTTTAAGTTTCAAAATAACTTGTAATTACCATTCTGATCATATGCTGCAAAAAATGGTCATTAAAAATTATACCGTATGTTTTAGAATAATTCCACAAGCTTCATTTTTCAGTCTAACTTCTTTCATCATGGTGCTTTATAAAGTCATATGTGACTTCTGGTGTATGATGCTTCCACTTGGAAAAGGGACCAGCCTTTGAGTTAATTATTAGCTGTGCATCCTCCCCTACTGCATGATACCTTGAACAAGTCTGCCATACACCGTGCACTTGGTAGGACAACATACATGTATTCGTTACTCTTTTTGACTATGTATGAACCATGAAATGACCCTTGGCTTTTCCTCTTAGTCATCATATGTGCCCACAAGAACGCACTCTTTTTTTTTTTGGTAGAAAGAGAACACACTCTTTAACAATAGAAGTTTAACCGTTAAATCTAAAAATATGATTTCTACCAAGTCAAACTAGTTTAAGGACCTTAGTTGACTAAGACTGTAAGATAGACACCGGGATATAAACATAGTTACATTAAAAAGGCTAATGAAAAATATAATGCATATGCAACAGCAGTATATATAGTTTATTCTTCAAACACTTCCACATTAAATTCAAAAAAGTTGACATACAGCTAAAGTGTAATCGATAACCAAGTGGATTGTGTTTCTATATATGCTGCTGGTGGTCTCAAAAGAATCCCTAAAAACAGACACCTACTCTCATACAAATACACTGCTACATGAGCGATTTTCCTTGAATTTGATAACTAGAAGTTACGGATCCTTTTTCAATCTTTCATGATTATTATACACTTCAAATTCACATTGCTTACATAATGGAACTAAAAGTAAGATTTCTGCAACTTAAATCACTGTATTCTGAAAAAAATAAATAACCAACTTTTTCCAAAATGTTTTCACACACACAGAGAGAGAGAGAGAGAGAGAGAGAGAGAAACTTTTTCAAAATGAGATTGATGTGGTGTAAAATATAATTTCTTTTAAGAGTCTGTTTGGATATCCAGATCCAAAATTTCATAGGATCCAAAGATTTAGACTCGTGCAACTAGAAAAAAAAAAGTTTGAATTAGACTTATATTTCTAATACTCAGGGATCTTCGAAGTAAGCTGACTCGTTTGCTATAGGACAAAAATTGATCTATTGAGATCATTTTTTTCTTCTTATAAAATTTGGATTAGTTTATATAAAAATAATCTTAAAAGGTTGTAGATATAGATTTAATCTAACTTTTAATTCTATATTTTTTGATGATTGAATTGACCATAAATTCTGTGAAATTTTGAGAATAATCATCCAAACATACTCTAACCATGGGTAAAATTTGCCTACGCACATTTGTCCGGCCTCTGGCCACCTTCAGAGAGAGCTAGCAGTGATCACAACTATTCTCTTGGGAAGCTCCAACCCATGTTCCCCGGGGGCCACCACGCGGACCTTTTCAGTGATCACTGTACTGTTGGGCCCGTTCATGGGAAACAAACTCCACGTGATGCGGGAGATTCCCAGAGGGATTTAGTTCCCTGATTTTGATATGTCATCTGTGATTACATGTCTTGTCCCTTGCCATCCCACATATAAAAATTCTGGGGAAAAAATCTCTCTTTTTTTCCTGCAAATAAGTTTGGTAAATCTATAGTTGTTGTGGCAAAAATAAAGGCCTCAACATGGAAATTGGAAATGATGCTGAAAGATGCTTGTAACACCTTTTTTTAGTGAATTTGATGATAAATTGCAAGCTGTTGGATTTGTTGAACTTGTTCCATTTTACTCTGCACCAAGACATTCACCCCCAAACATTGTCTTTGGAGCTGTGTCATTGAATCCAAATCTATAATGTTGCCGACCAAGGGTGGGAAGACAAGAAGCAGAGCATAACTAGCCTAGTCAAAGGTTTCACATAGGAAATGGTTAGGCGTGCTCGATGTGTGGGATGAATGTAACTAATAAATTTGCGTTTATTCAATATGTACCTTAGCTTCTCCAAATTGCCCCACAACATTCAGGAAACACATCCATTAGAGTGAAAAAGCTATCATATGAGTGCCTGAGCAAATCACATTTATCTCGTAGACGTTGTGAACAAGAGTCATAAGCACACTTTTAAATGCCTCAAACTGAAAGCAAGGACGAAGAACAAATACACAACTATCTTTATTAGAGTTCAAATTGCCAACTTGTGTTTAATGAAGTACAAGCTACCGACTGCTACTTATTTTATCTCCTAATTCCTAGAGACATTAGATTCCATGTTACGGATAAGATGTTCTTCCTCGAAGATAGGATAAGTGGCAGAAGCAAAGGGCTTGTACATTAGTTTTTTTCCAAAAAAAATTGAATGTAAATGTACATTAGATATCAACCTATTGGAGAAAAAAAAAACTTGATGGATCTCGTGGAGAAGATTAGAATACAAAATAATTATTCAATAATAGATCTCAAAAAAAAAAAAAATAATAATAATAATAATAATAATAATAATAATCATCGTCATACTTTAAAATCCTTGAACAGCCAGTAATGATCATTATACCAGCATCCTGCGGAAAAAAAAATCAATAATAATGACATAGATCTTCCTCTCCCTCTCCACCTTATTTCTGTCTCCTCAATGGGATAGTTCCGTCCTAAAAACATAGAGATCTTGATGCCCTAAGGTTTCTCTATAGGTGGATATATAGGAGCAGAGAAGGGATCTAGTCCAGTCAGTAATTCTATATAATGAGTCCACCCATCACAAAGCCCATTGAACGAGTCAAGCCTACATCGATATCTGCTACATCACATGACTAAGACCATGGGATCCAAAATAATATGATTACAGTTAATCGTAGACTCCCTAATCATTTATTCAGATGACTACTTAGTCCTTTTTTTTTTTTTGTAATAAATCAGAATAAGAAATTGGTCTATAAGCAATAGAAGCCCACTTTATGAGAATTTTTAATATTCTTCCACTTAAACGATATTGATTAAGACTTCTTTGTTTATTATTTAAAAAAATATATTTATTATATATATAGTTTGAAAGTGACTCTAAGGCTAAGAGCATCTCATGTGGCCACATATGCAAATATCCTGAATGAATAACATTTTTAGTTAAAAATCCGATCTGCTAAAACTATTAATATTAAATCATAACAGTCTTCATACTTGTTGATGCAAAAATCCGCCGGCGTCGGAGAAGCTAGAGTCGAGGGAGCCGCGGTCACCGCCGGGACCTGCAAAGGAAGTCTAAACCGGAGTTGGGGGTGATCCGGCAAGACCCTCCGACGCTCAAGTCAGTTCTCTGCCTCAACAAGAATGGAGTGCTAGAACGAAAATTTTAGCAGAGTTTTGAGATAGAAATTAGAGCTTAGAGAATAACGTATCTGGGGTCCCCTTTTTATAGGCGGAGGGCGCAACAGACTGATAGCGACGTTTGTAACCGCCTGGCAGTGGACCGTTCGGGGCCAGGAGAAGTTTGTTATGAAGAGTAGTGGAGTGGAATCGTGGCCATCACCGTGACCTGCCACGTGGAGCCTGTTGCGGGGAGTGGAGCGGCGTCCGTTGTCGCGACTTGCTAGAGAGTGAAGGAGCCGCGCGGTATCCGTCGCAGGAAGTGGAGCAGAGTCGTGGCCGTTACTGTGGCCTGCCAGGGGGTCCAGGCCTGTCGGCCGAAGCTCGGTTGAGGTGCCTGGCAGAAAGAGGTAGCTATCCATCTGAGAGGAGCTCGGATGTTGCTGGCGAACCTTCTACCGTTGGGTGCCTTGGGCGTTAAGGCTGCAGGCGAGGACCACTTGCCGTAGAAGCTCGGTCAGAGGATTTCCGCAGATGCAGTCCGGTTTCGTGCAAGATTCGGTAGAGGGTCGACCAGCAGTGGATGTCGGATGGCACTGGAGAGGTTCATCCGCTGGAGGGGTCTAGCTGCTGGATTCCATGAGCTCGAAATCTGTCCGCTATAGAAGTTCGGTCGGAGTCCGATCTCCGTAGAAGTCTGGATGGGGATCATTTATCGAGGAATCTCGGCCGAGGCCTGCCTGCAATAGAAATTCGGAAAAAATTCATCCACAATGAAAGCTCGGGTGAAGGCTTACAGTGGGAATCTGGCGCGGACCGCTCGCGGTAGAAATATGAAGTAGATCATTTGTAGCAGAAGCTCGGAGTGGGTCGCTTGCAGTAGAAGCTCGGAGTCCGGCTCTTGTAGGAGTTCGGATGAGGTCTACCTGCAATAGGAGTTCAGGATGGAAGTCTGGCTCCCATAGGAGCTCGGACGAAGTCTACCTATTCGGGAAAGAAGTTCGGCTCCCGTAGAAGTCCGGACAAAGTCTACCTACAGTTGAAGTTCAGGGAAGAGGTCCGGCTCCCGTAGGAGCCCGGACGAAGGCTACCTGCAGTTGGAGTTCGGGGAAGAGGTCCGGCTCTCGTAGGAGTCCAGACGAAGTCTACCTGTAGTTGGAGTTCGGGGAAGAGGTCCGGCTCCCGTAGGAGCCCGGACGAAGTCTACCTACAGTTGGAGTTCAGGGAAAAGGTCCGACTCCCGTAGGAGCCCGAACGAAGTCTAGAAGGTGGTCAACCATCGTAGAAACTTGGATGAAGTCCGTCCGTCATGGAGAATCCGGTTGACACTGGTAGGGGTTTATCCGTCGGCAGAACTTGGGAATGTTGCGGAGGCTCGACCGTCGGAGAGGTTCGAAAAGGTGTCGTTGAAGTTCGGACGTCGGTAGAATCCCTGGCGGGTCACTCCTGACACGAACTTCGACTGGAGGGTATTTTATACCCAACACCAGTCTCCCTACTTTCGAGTTCGAGTTTCGAATGAAGTACATAGAAATTTTCACAGCCAAAGTTGGTCCCTTGAAGCCCGCGCATGACCGCCCTCGAAAATCCTGGCATTTAATGCGTGTGTACTGGAGTCTTTTCAAATCGGGACGATCCGAAGAGACCTTTCAGAATTCTCACCAGAGCGTAATCCCAAGCGCCATGCCATAATGGTCCCACCAGCAGTCAGCCCTGCGCCACAGTGAGTGGGACACGTGGCGGGCATTGGTTGTCCTAGGGATATCCGCCACCATAACTGCTCCAGGCCCCGTTGCTTATTTAAATCCCCTCCTTCCCTCCAGGGACTTCATTTCGCCTGAGAATCCAGACGACGCCTTTCTTCTGTCTGAGAATTTAGCCACCCATCGGCGCCCTTTTCGACCCCAAGCATTCTTCGTGCCAATCTTCGCCATCTCCGCCGGCCCCCCGCCATCTTCAGTCTTTCGAGCCCTTTCGAGGAGTTCTCCCGTCGGGGCTTCTACTCCGGAGGTCAATCTCGAGAGGATGCCACGGATCGAGAGGAGTAGGAGGGGGGAAACAGTGGCCTGCAAGTTCGGCGGCTGCCGAACTGCCACTGAGGGTTCCCACAGCTTCGAAGGGGGCTCAAGGGAGAATTTCTTCAACAACAGAGATTTAATAACGGAACCAGCCGGTGAGCGCGTCCTGCCCGAGAATTTTGAGGTAGTTGAACGGGGTGACACCGGTCAAGGGGGTAGAGTTGCCGTCATAAGCTGTGGCGGGTTTCCTGACGTCGTCGGGGTCGAGGGACCAGAGGTGGTTGGCACTGACGGTGGGACAGTAGAACTTGTTGCGGGGGCGGTGGAAGTAGCGCATGCCGACCTTGCCAAAGTAACTAGGACGGTGGTTGTCGGGGAGCACACGGTGGTGGTGCATGCCTCCAATGTTATCGTGGCCTCCAGGGTACTTTCGGTTCTTTCCAATACAGGTCGTCGTTGCCGCTGCCGTCGCTGCCGCCGCCCCTTAAATTCTATCCCCCCCTTTTCCCTCTAGGGTTGGGGTTTCGGCAATGGAGAGGAACGAGGCGGGGGGCGAGAGCCGATGGGTTTATCACGCGCACTGGAAAATACTGCTGATAAGGATAAAACCGGAAGGAGAAGTCGAAAGCTTGAAGCGGTCTCTAATGTATTCTTTTCAAGTCTTGTAGCAATGTTCTTTTTTCCTCGGCCCTCAGGGCTTTGTAACGTACACCTTGTTAATCGAGAATGAAAAGGAGATTTTTGTTACCTTGTTCGTGCTTTGCGTCAAATCGTCGCCTGTCGAACTTCTTTCATTCACTATTATTATTGTTGTATCCCCCCCTTTTTTCTCTCTTTTTTTTTTGTTCGATGCCGATGTTGCCTGGAGGTTCCTGGAAGTCGCCGCGTCGGCTTGCTTTTCTTGTCATCTTTCTTCTTCAGCCTCAAGGGCTCTGTAATGCATACTTAGTTAATGACATGAGAAGGAAATTTTCCGTTACCTCTTTTACTTACGTGTTGAATTATCGTTTGCCAAGCTTCTTTCGGCTTTTGCCTTGCTTGATATCGATGCCGTTCGGAGGTACCCGATCGTCGTCGCATTGACCCATCCTTTTGTTTATGGCCGCAGATTTGTCCGAGGCCACTCGAGTTTGACGTCTCCTTTCAGAGTTCGAGCTCGGAGGTCTGAGCTTCTCGTCTCCCCGAGGAAGCTGTCTTATCCTCGGCCTGTGTCGAGAGCTCTCTTGGAGATCGAAGATTTTGATAGAACCCCAATCCTTGCTGAGATGAGGTTCCCTGTATCTTTGATGTAGTTCGTTTTTCATTTGTTCCTGATGCAGTTCGTCGCTTTCCTTTTTAACCCCCCTCCCCTTTTTCTTTTCTTTTCTCGAGTGAGGGTTTTCCCTTTGCTCTTAGTGAGATCGCGGGAGCCCGGAGGGGCCGCTGAGAAAGTTCCATTTTTTCTATCTGGTCTTGAATGACTGGACCTTAGTTGGTGTCAGGATGAGGTTCTTCTCCTATTACCGATGTAATTAGTTTCAGCTCAGGTTAGGACGAGATTTTCCTTCTGTTCCTAATAGGCCTGTGGATGCACATATGGGTGTCGCAGGGCCTCTCCCCCCATCCGGTCTAAGAGTAACCGGGCCTTCGACTTTGCTCAAGTTAGAGCGAGGTTCTCCTCCTGTCCCTAACAGGGCTGTGGGGGCACATATGGGAGTTGCAGGGCCTCTCCCTCCATCCGGTCTAGGGGTAACCGGGTCGTCGCCTTTGCTCATGATAGGGCGAGGTTCTCCTCCTGTCCCTAACAGGGCTGTGGGGGCACATATGGGCATTGCAAGGTCTCTCCCCCCATCCGGTCTAGGGATAACCGGGCCTTCGACTTTGCTCTTGTTAAGGCGAGGTTCTCCTCCTATCCCTAACAGGGCTGTGGGGGCACATATGGGCGTTGCAGGACCTCTTCCCCCATCCGATCTAGGTGTAATCGGGCCTTCAATTTTGCTCCTGTTAGGGCGAGGTTCTCCTCCTGTCCCTAACAGGACTGTGGGGGCACATATGGGCGTTGCAGGGCCTCTCTCTCCCCCCATCCGGTCTAGGTATAACCGGACCTTCGACTTTGCTCCTGTTAGGATGAGGTTCTCCTCCTGTCCCTAACAGGACTGTGGGGGCACATATGGGCGTTGCAGGGCCTCTCCCCCCATCCGGTCTAAGTGTAACCGGGCCTTCGACTTTGCTCCCGTTAGGACGAGGTTCTCCTCCTGCTCTCGACATGGTTTATTTCGATTGTCCTGTCGATATAGGCTCGTGCCAAGAGAGAAGACATGTGGATATGAAACTTTTATTTAAAGTAAAGTTATCGGTAATACATTCGTAAATTTTTTGAGCTCCATGGTCGTGGGAGGTCTGCTCCTCCGAGCTCCTTGAGGTAGTAAGTTCCGGGCCAGACTACCTCCTTGACTTCATACGGGCCTTCCCAATTTGGGGCAAGCTTTCCTCTATCCTGAGGTTGCGAGACAGCAGCTCGTCGGAGCACTAGGTCTCCCGCTCTAAAGACTTTGTTTTTGACCCGGGAGTTGTAATAGCGAGCGACTTTCTATCTGTAGGCTGCCATCCGAACTTGAGCTACCTCTCGCTTTTCTTCTAACAAGTCGAGGTTGGCTTAAGACCTTGCGAATTGTGATGTTCGTCGAACGCCACGACTCGTGCCGACGGAAGTTTGAGCTCAATTGGGATAACAGCCTCCGTTCCTGTTGATCCCTAGATTGATTTTGATGATTACAAAGCAGTTAAAGGGGTACTAATATTTCTCACTTGAAAAAGCCTTTTTTGCTCCTCAAGGGTAAAATGGTAATTCTACCAAAACCCTGATTTGATAATATCAAATGATAGAACAAAAGATTTGTGATCCAATGGTGAAAATTTTATTAATTTTGGACTTGTATGTTGAAAGATATGCATGATTGAAAATCATGAGTCGACCCATGAGTCGACTCATGGCACATGAGCTGTTTGGCACGCAGATTTTTTGGCTTGGCATAACCTGTGAGTCGACCCATGAGTCGACCCTCAAGGTATGAGTCGACCCATGAGTCGACCCCTGCAGTTTTTAGGCCAAAAATTACAGAACCCTATTTTCTGGTATTCTTCCACAGAGGTCGACCCATGAGTCGATCCCCAGGCATGAGTCGACCCATGAGTCGACCCCTGTGACGGGATTTCTCCACAACGGCTAGTTTTTAACCTGTTTTAAGTACTTTTAATGCTCATTTAATGTGGTCTAATGGCTCTTTTTCAGCCTAGAATGTTTTCCTCTATTTCTTAAAGCTATAAAAGGATCCAAAAGGTGGGAAACAAAAAATTTTTGGGAAGAGTTAAGAAGAGCATTCAAGAGAGAATTCAAGAGTATTCAAAAGAGAGATTTTGAAAAAGGATTTTTCAAGCCAACTTTTCAGCCCTAATCAAGAGTTCATTCAAAGCTTTGAAGAAGCCTTTAAACCAAGCTCACCAACTCCTCAAGTGCACATTCAAGTCTCCAACCACTTTGAGAGAATCCGAAGAGGGTCTTCTTCTTTTAAGTAAAGTGTATTTAAAGTTATATTCGCTCATTAAAGGAGCTTTTCTTTGTGCTTAAGTGTGCTATAAATTGTTATACTCAGTTTGAGTGTTTGGTTTTGTTTTGGAAGGATTTCAAAACAAGGGAAGGTTGATCCGAACCTTAAATCGGAGTGTATAGGGTTGGCTTGTACCCGGAAAATAAGTGAACTAGCTTGGGATAGCTAGAGTCAGAGTTTTCGATGTTTGTATTCGGGTTGAATACAAGATTAGTGGATTGGAATTCCCAAGTAGGAGCTTGGGGAGTGGATGTAGGTGCAAGGTTGGCACCGAACCACTATAAATCCTTTTGTTTGTGGTGTGCATATTTGCTTCCCTTTAACTCTTCATTATTTTCTTGCATTCTTGCTTTTAGCCATTAGTCCTGAATTAATTTAACTCTCCATATTCATTTAGCTATTGCCAAATATTTTTCATAAGTCATAAGTTCAGCTTAAAATTTTTAGAAACCCAATTCACCCCCCCCCCCTCTTGGGTTGCATAGCTGGGCAACAAGTGGTATCAGAGCCCGGTGCTCTAGCCCTTCTTTGATCTAAACAATCAAAGAGCCAAAGATCTATGGCAACCCACGTCGGCACTTCTCTTGCCGAGGGGCAATCCACCAACCGACCTCCACTTTTCAATGGATCTAATTACACCTATTGGAAAGCTCGGATGAAAATATTCATACAAGCACTCGACTATGATATGTGGAGTATCATAGTGAACGGTCCTCACACACCCACTAAAATTATAGATGGTGAGGAATCAACCAAACCCGAGAAAGAATGGGATGAGGTTGATAAGAAGATGGCCCAATTAAATGCTAAAGCAATGAATGTTCTTTATTGTGCTCTTGATGCAAACGAATTTAATCGCATTTCTACTTGTTCATCTGCTAAAGAAATATGGGATAGGTTAGAAGTAACCCATGAGGGAACCAATCAAGTAAAAGAGTCTAAAATAAACATGCTTGTGCATAAATATGAATTATTTAAAATGGAGCATGATGAGTCCATAACTGGAATGTTTACTCGCTTTACTGATATTATTAATGGTTTAAAGAGTCTTGGTAAGTCCTATACTAACAGTGAGCTTGTAAGAAAGATTCTCAGGTCCTTACCAAGAACTTGGGAAGCCAAAGTGACTGCCATCCAACAAGCCAAGGACTTGAACACTCTACCTCTAGAAGAGCTTCTTGGATCTTTGATGACTCATGAGCTAAGCATGAAGCAACATCAAGAGGAAGAAGCCAAAAAGAAAAGAACCATTGCCCTAAAATCCACAGCTCCACCAGATGAAAAAACTGATGACACTGAAGATGAAGAACAGGATGAAGAGATGGCACTCATCACCCGAAGATTTAAGAAATTTTTGAGAAAAAAAAAATAGGGGATGAGGAAGAGGCCATTCACAAAAGGGGAACAAAGCAAAGAAAAAGAGAAAGACCAACCCCTTATCTGCTACGAGTGTAAGAAGCCGGGACACTTCAAATCCGAATGCCCACAACTGAAGAAAGGTCCCAAGAAGTTCAAGAAGAAGGCCATGATGGCCACATGGAGTGCGAGTGATGACTCAAGCTCCGATGAGAAAACCTCAACCGAACAAGCCAACCTGTGCCTTATGGCACACGAAAATGAGGTAATTTTCGAAACCCCTAGTGACTTTACATTTGAAGAATTACATGAAGCATTCTATGATTTGGTTGATGAATTAAAGAAACCAGGGATGAAGAATAAAGAACTAAAATTGAAAAATCAATCTTTATTGAAACAAACTGAAAATATTTCAATTAAAAAATCCACCCTGCTTCAAGAAAATCAAAGCTTAAAGAATGAAATCGCCAAGCTAAAACCAATAGTAGAAAAGTTCACCTTGAGTTCAAATAAACTCAATATGATTCTTGATAATCAAAAAGCCGTGTATGATAAGGCTGGACTTGGCTATAACCCCTTGAAGAAACAAAAATATCTGAAAAATATTTATATAAACTCTTTAAGTAACAAATCTACCAATATTACTTGCTTCAAATGTGGTATAGTAGGACATAAATCATACACTTGCTTCTCTAACAAATCTGCAAAATCAACTATAAAGAAAATATGGGTTCCAAAAGGAACCATTATGACTAACCAAAAAGGATCCAAGAAAGCTTGGGTACCTAAAATAAAAACTTGACTTTTGCTTGCAGGTGTGTCTAGCATCCCAAAGAGGAAACAGGAAATGGTATCTTGATAGTGGATGCTCGAGACACATGACTGGTGATGAATCATAATTCATCACGCTTGATGCTAGGGATGGAAGGATGGTCACCTTTGGAGACAATGGCAAAGGAAAGATCATCGGTATAGGTAACATTGGTATCACTCCCTTCAAATACATTGAAAATATTTTGTTAGTAGATGGTTTAAAGCACAATTTACTAGGTATTAGTCAATTTTGTGATAAAAGATATAAAGTTATTTTTGAATCGTCTGTGTGCATTGTAACTAGTCCTGTTAATGATGGCATTAAATTTATTGGACATAGACATGGTAATGTTTATATGGTAGATTTAAATGATTTAGCCAAAATAAACATGCAATGCCTAGTATCCTTAAATGCTAAAATTAATGAGACAAGTTGGCTTTGGCATCGCAGACTTGCACACATTAGCATGCATTCTCTTTCAAAATTAATTAAGAAAGAATTAGTTCTTGGTTTGCCAAAACTGAATTTTGAAAAGGATAGAATTTATGATGCATGCCAATTAGGTAAACAAACAAGAGTTTTATTTAAATCCAAAAATATTGTTTCAACTTCTAGACCTTTAGAGCTTTTGCATATGGACTTAATTGGACCAACTAGAACCACTAGTCTAGGAGGAAAACGATATGGTTTTGTAATTATAGATGATTACTCTCGTTTTACTTTGATTTTTTTTTAGCACACAAAGATGAAACTTTTCATATTTTTACTAAATTTTATCGAAAAGTCACTAATGAAAAAAGATTTTTAATTCAAAATATTCGAAGCGATCATGGAACTGAATTTGAAAATCAAGACTTTGAAAACTTTTGTGATGAAAATGGAATTGGCCATAACTTCTCTGCTCCTAGGACACCCCAACAAAATGGGGTAGTAGAAAGGAAAAACAGAACCTTAGAAGAAATGGTCCGTACCATGCTTTGTGAAAGCAACCTTCCAAGATATTTTTGGGCGGAAGCAATTAACACAGCATGTTACATTTTAAATCATGCTTTGATTAGACAAATTTTAAAGAAAACCCCCTATGAACTTTGGAAAGAAAGAAAACCTAATATTACATATTTTCATATTTTTGGTTGCCGATGTTTTGTATTAAATAATGGTAAAGAAAGACTTGGTAAATTTGATGCAAAATCAGATGAAGCAATCTTTCTTGGTTACTCCTCCACAAGTAAGGCTTTTAGAGTTTTTAACAAAAGAACTTTAGTAGTAGAAGAGTCCATACATGTTGTTTTTGATGAATCTAACGATCTTCCTTCAAGGAAGAATGAGGGTGTTGATGATGCAGATCCTCTAATAGAAGGAATGAAAGAGATCACTCTGAAAGATTCAACAACTCAAGAGGACAAGAAACAAGAAGACAAACAGGATGAGAGAGGTGAAGAAATTCAAGAACAACCTCAAGGTACAAATGACTTACCCAAAGAATGGAGGTATGTTCACAATCACCCTAAGGAATTAATTATTGGTGATCCTATGCATGGGGTAAAAACTCATTCTTCACTTAGAGATGTATTTAATCATTGTGCTTTTGTATCTCATCTTGAACCAAAAACTATTGAAGAAGCTGAAAATGATCATAATTGGATTAATGCAATGCAAGAGGAACTTAATCAATTTGAAAGAAATAATGTATGGACTTTAGTATCAAGACCTAAAAATTATTCAATAATTGGCACAAAATGGGTCTTTAGGAATAAATTAGATGAACATGGTAATGTAATAAGAAATAAAGCAAGATTGGTTACTAAAGGTTATAATCAAGAAGAAGGAATTGATTTTGATGAGACCTTTGCACCTGTTGCTAGATTAGAAGCCATTAGACTTCTACTTGCATATGCTTGCTTTATGAAATTCAAATTATTTCAAATGGATGTCAAAAGTGCATTTTTAAATGGATATATTGCTGAAGAAGTCTATGTAGAACAACCCCCGGGATTTGAAAATCATGCTTTTCCTAATCATATTTTTAAATTAAATAAAGCTTTATATGGATTAAAACAAGCACCTAGGGCTTGGTATGATAGGCTAAGCAAATTTTTACTAAATAATGATTTTTCAAGAGGTAATGTAGACACAACCCTCTTTATTAAAAGAAATCAAAATGATATGTTAGTAATATAAATTTATGTTGATGACATAATTTTTGGGTCTACTAATGAATCTCTTTGTCAAGACTTTGCTAAGCTCATGCAGGGAGAGTTCGAAATGAGCATGATGGGAGAACTCACTTTCTTCCTCGGACTCCAAATCAAACAAACAAAAGAAGGAATCTCCATCACCCAAAGCAAGTACATCAAGGAATTACTCAAAAGATTTGGAATGGAGAACTCCAAAGCAATTGGCACACCCATGAGCCCCTCATGTAAGCTTGACAAGGATGAAGAAGGTAAATGTGTAGACTTAAAATACTATAGAGGTATGATTGGCTCTCTATTATATTTAACTACAAGTAGGCCTGATATCATGTTTAGTGTTTGTTTGTGTGCTAGATTTCAATCTAATCCTAAAGAATCTCATTTGAATGCTGTTAAAAGAATCTTTAGATACTTGAATGGTACTCAAACTCTAGGATTATGGTACTCTAAAGACACTAATTGATTTATTAGGATATTCAGATGCTGATTTTGCTGGATGTAGATTAGATAGAAAAAGCATAAGTGGAACTTGCCAATTTCTTGAAGTTAACCTAATCTCCTGGTTTAGCAAGAAACAAAATTCGGTAGCACTGTCTACGGCTGAGGCCGAATACATTGCAGCCGGAAGTTGTTGTGCTCAAATCTTGTAGATTAAGCAACAACTCGAAGACTTTGGAATCAAACTTAATGAAACACCCATAAGATGCGACAACACAAGTGCCATAAATCTAACTAAAAATCCAATTCAACATTCAAGGTCTAAGCATATTGAAATAAGACATCATTTTATAAGAGAACATGTTCAAAACAAAGATATAACTCTTGAATATGTTTGCACTGAAAATCAATTAGCTGATATCTTTACAAAGGCCCTTAGCGAGGATAGATTCTGTGAAATTAGGAGAAATCTAGGAATTCTTGATCCTTATGCCTAAGTGTTTCTCCATTTCCAAGGAATCGATTTGAGATCAATTTTCATCATCTCTCTTGGTCCTAAAAGCTCAAGATTATCATTCTCACAACCTGTCATTGAGCAAAATTTCTTCTCCCAAAATTCTAAATTTTTCAAAATTTATTCATATTTTTTCTGAATTTTTGTGATTCATGAGTCGACCCCCTAGGGTCGATCCATTGGCAAACTTGTAATTTTTAGCCAACATCCCACGGGCTCATTCCATTTTGTCTTAAAACCTGTTCATGAGCCGACCCTCTATTCTCTTCGTCTTCCTCCCTCCAAGACCCATCATCCTCATCTTTTTTCTCTCCAAAACCAAGGATTTAACCCAAGAACATTCTCCCTTCTCCTCTCCACCTCAAATCACCGCCTGGGAAAGGAGCTTTTCGCATCTTTCTTCCTTGATTGAAGCGGTTGGAGCGTGCCCTAGCCTCCACCGTTCTTCTCAAAATCGTCTCTTCTCTCCACCAAAATCCCTTTCCATCCTCTTGTAACCCTCCTTCTACTCATCCATTTGATCCTCCGAGTCTCCCTGCCTGCTCTTGTGGTAAGAATGGCCCCAAAGATGAAGCTCCCTCAAAGAAAAAAATTAGTCCGTGAGCTGGAAGAAAGCATCCGCAGGAAAAGGCAAGCTGCTCAGTCCTCCACTGCTCCCATTCCGGCTTCAGTGTCTGCTCAAGGTCCCTCTCAGTCTCCCCTTAGCCCTAGCAAAATCCCTCTATCTGATAGTAAGGTAGAAACCGACAAGAATGTGGATTTTAGATTCTTTGAAAAAGAAGGTTTCTCCTTTGGGACAAAGATAAAAAACCAGGGTTGGGGTTTTTACTGCTCTCTCAAGGAAGTTACTTTTGTAGACTTGGTTAGAGAATTTTATCAAAATCTACACTATGACAATGGAACAGTAACTTCTACTGTTAAGGGAGTTGATATATGCTTAGATCCTATTACTTTGGGAGAGATACTATATTTGTCCTGTGAGGGATACTCTTACATGAAACTCCCAATGAAGGAAGAGGGGATCAATGTAATTCTAGGGGGAACCTACTCGAAAAGTTTGAATAAATTGGAAGCCAAAATTTTGTCAATTGAAATGAGAATCTTACATCAATTAGTGACAAAGCTTTTCTTCCCAAGGAGTGGTAGGCATGACCTCCTTTCTGGCCGAGATATTTGTATAATATTTCATGTGATCACTCAAACCCCATTAAACCTCCCTGCTTTAATGATTGAGGCCATGAGAGAGACACTGAACAGATCCAAGGCACATCTGCCTTTTGGTATGGCTCTCACACTAGTTTTCAGGAGGTTTGGAGTCAGTTTTGAGGGGGAGGCATCTGCTAAGCTTTCTCACGCAGACACCATTAACCAACACACTCTGCACCGCATGGGATTTACTAAAACTGATGGTGGTTGGATCAAGGGTTCTGAGGAGAGAGCTGAGGACAGAGTAGAAGATAGAGCTGAGGAAGAAGGTCCCTCATCTCCTCTCCATGACTTCAGGGCAGCATCTCCAGATATCCAGTTTGTTTCAGACCCAGAGACTGGCCCTTCATAGTTCACCAGGAGGCACACACCAGTTCAGCAGTCAGACAGCAGAGCACCTTTCCCAGAGTACAGATTGGCTGATGATCAGATCGAGCAGATTTCTCAGCGTGTGGCTTCCTTGCTTTCTTGACAGTGGAGCACTTTTACATTTGCACCGGGATCCACTTCATTAGATTCATCTGATCAGACCTTGATCCTCCATATCTCCACTGTATTTCAATTGATCTCAGATCAGTCTATTCGGATTCAGCAGCTCGAGGACAGCATTTTGAGACTGACTGGGAGAGTTCTTGACTTGCAGGGGCAAGTCTTAGCTTTGGCCCATCCTCAGCCACAGGAGAGCACTATTGAGGTCACTGACCTTACTGCAGAGGCTGGCAGGCTTAGAGGTGCATTGGAGGGTGGTTATGAGTTATTGAGGAGAGAGATCAGAGGCTCGAGTGAGCATGCATCTACTCAGTTCACTGCTCTGCTTCAGTCTGTTTCGAGAGCACTGAACGTTCTTGATTCCATTAGACTCACTCTTTCAGTCCAGTCTTTGGCCTCTCAATGTTCTCAGCCTTCTAGTTCATCTCGCTCACCTGCTCGTGCCAGCACCTCCACTCGTGGCAGAGGCAGACGGGGTAGAGGATGTGCTCTTGGTCGAGATCCATCATCTCCTCACCCTATCTCTGATGACTCCGATCCATCTAGTCATGAGCTTTACTAGATCCTAAGTGTTGTTCTTTCTATGATCTATCTTTTGGGCCATGTAATGATATTATCTGGTTGACTTTTATGGAATATGTATTGAAACAACTATGGTATCAATTATCTTTTAATTATATATCTACTCTTTGTTATGATATCAATCATCTCTTGATTATATATCTTCTCTTTGTTGATAATTCATATCTATGGTAATCTATGGCATATTTTGGTTAATGATTGCTGTATTCAGGGGGAGCAAACATTAATGATTAGCATAAGAAGTTTGAAGAAACACTAAAGAGAAAACGTATTCAGAGAAAGAGGGGGAGCTAACAATGTTTGATGATGTCAAAAAGGGAGAGAAATTAAAGAAAAAGAAACATATCAAAAGCAAAATTATAAATTATTAAAAGACTTGAAAATAAAATGAATGAATTGGAGAGAAATTAAAGAACAATATCAAAAGCAAAATTATTAAATGACTTAAAAATACAATGAGTAAATTGCTTAGTACAATGCAAATGAGCAACCTTTAAAATTACTTCTTAGACATGCTCTGATATGCTTTAAAATTAGACTTACTTTGATACATCTTAAAATTTGACATGCTCTGATATACTTTACAATCAATTCTTAGACATGCATTGGTATACTTAATTATTAAACTTGCTCTGATAACAAAAACAAATTTTCTACTCTAACACCTAAATCACATAATCAAATGAGCAAATTTTTAAATCATTAAGCAATGGGCAAGTTACTTATGCTAATGAGTACATGTTTCACATTCCAAAAGAATCAATCTTCTTTACAAGCAAATGAACTTATTAGTTGGTAGTAAATTTTCTTTTTATCTTCAAAACTACCTACAATGCATTTCATTCCTTTGAAAATTTATGCTCATTGATTCATAAATGCTTTTGTTCAAATGTTTTGTCATCATCAAAAAGGGGGAGATTGTTGATCCCTAGATTGATTTTGATGATTACAAAGCAGTTAAAGGGGTACTAATATTTCTCACTTGAAAAAGCCTCTTTTGCTCCTCAAGGGCAAAATGGTAATTTTATCAAAACCCTGATTTGATAATATCAAATGATAGAACAAAAGATTTGTGATCCAATGGTGAAAATTTTATTAATTTTGGACTTGTATGTTGAAAGATATGCATGATTGAAAATCATGAGTCGACCCATGAGTCGACTCATGGCACATGAGCTGTTTGGCACGCAGATTTTTTGGCTTGGCACAACCTGTGAGTCGACCCATGAGTCGACCCTCAAGGCATGAGTCGACATATGAGTCGACCCCTACAGTTTTTAGGCCAAAAATTACAGAACCCTGTTTTCTGGTATTCTTCCACAGAGGTCGACCCATGAGTCGACCCCCAGGCATGAGTCGACCCATGAGTCGACCCCTGTGACAGAATTTCTCCGCAATGACTAATTTTTAACCCATTTTAAGTACTTTTAATGCTCATTTAATGTGGTCTAACGGCTCTTTTTCAGCCTAGAATATTTTTCTCTATTTCTTAAAGCTATAAAAGGATCCAAAAGGTGGGAAACAAAAAATTTTTGGGAAGAGTTAAGAAGAGCATTCAAGAGAGAATTCAAGAGTATTCAAAAGAGAAATTTTGAAAAAGAGTTTTTCAAGACAACTTTTCAGCCCTAATCAAGAGTTCATTCAAAGCTTTGAAGAAGCCCTTAAACCAAGCTCACCAACTCCTCAAGTGCACATTCAAGTCTCCAACCACTTTGAGGGAATCCGAAGAGGGTCTTCTTCTTTTAAGTAAAGTATATTTAAAGTTATATTCGCTCATTGAAGGAGCTTTTCTTTGTGCTTAAGTGTGCTATAAATTGTTATACTCAGTTTGAGTGTTTGGTTTTGTTTTGGAAGGGTTCCAAAATAAGGGAAGGTTGATCCGAACCTTAAATCGGAGTGTATAGGGTTGGCTTGTACCCGAAAAATAAGTGAACTAGCTTGGGATAGCTAGAGTCGGAGTTTTCGACGTTTGTATTCGGGTTGAATACAAGATTAGTGGATTAAAATTCCTAAGTAGGAGCTTGGGGAGTGGATGTAGGTGCAAGGTTGGCACCGAGCCACTATAAATCCTTTTGTTTGTGGTGTGCATATTTGCTTCCCTTTAACTCTTCATTATTTTCTTGCATTCTTGCTTTTAGCCATTAGTCTTGAATTAATTTAACTCTCCATATTCATTTAGCTATTGCCAAATATTTTTCATAAGTCATAAGTTAAGCTTAAAATTTTTAGAAACCCAATTCACCCCCCCCTCTTGGGTTGCATAGCCGGGCAACAGTTTCGAAGGCTAGAGCGAAGGGGGTCTCCCCCGTGGGCAACCTTTGGGTAGTTCAGTACGCCCACAACACATGATAAAGTTCGTCAGCCCAAGTTTTCTTCACTTTTTCGAGCCTTGTTTTGATTCCTTGCAGCAGAGTTCTGTTGGTCACTTCAGCTTCGCCGTTGGCCTGAGGATGGGCCACCGATGTGAAGTTGTGGGAGATGTTTAGGTCTTCACAAAACTCGACGAACCTCGCACCCGCAAATTGCCGCCCATTATCAGTAATTAGGATCCTCGACAGACCAAACCTGCAGACGATTGACTTCCAGACGAAGTCTTGCACTTTAGCTTCTGTGATTTTCGCCAGCGGTTCGGCTTCAACCCACTTGGTGAAATAGTCAATTGCTACCAGGAGGAACTTCCTCTGCCCTGACGCCACAGAAAAGGGTCCAAGGATATCCATTCCCCATTGCGCAAATGGTCATGGGGCGCTTAAGGGTGTAAGCTCGGAGGCGGGCTGTCTCTGGATGTTGGCATATCTCTGATATCGGTCACACTTTCTGACGTATTCAATGGAGTCACGATACATTGTCGGCCAGTAATACCCTTGGCGGAGCAACTTGTGGGATAAGGATCTAGCCCCCAGATGGCTTCCGCAGATTCCTTCGTGCACCTCCCACAAGGCATAGTCAGCTTCCGAAGGCTAGAGACATTTTAGAAGGGGCAAAGAGTATGATCTCTTGTACAACTTGTCTTCATAAAGGATGTATCGGGAGGCTTGATTTCTGAGCTTCCGAGCCTCTTTTGCATCATGAGAGAGAATCACGTCTCTGAGATATGCCACCAGTGGGTCGATCCAACTGGGTTCATGGCCAATTTCCATCACGGGCCGTGATTCCTCCGTACTTGGGCACTTCAAAACTTCAAAGAGAACACCCTTGGGCAATTCAGCCGGAGCCAGCGTAGCCAACTTGGAGAGAAGATCGGCCCTGGTATTTTTCGTTCTTGGAATCTGCTTGATGTTAAAGCTACTAAAGGTGGGAACGAGCTCCTTTACCTTTTCAAGATATTTAGCCATGCTGTCCTCCCGTGCTTCGTAGTTTTCGCTGACTTGTCCCACCACCAATTGGGAGTTGCTGTAAACTTGGAGCCGATCTACTCCTAATTCTTTGGCGATCCTTAATCCTACGATCAGAGCTTCGTATTTCGCTCTGTTGTTCATTGCAGGGAATTCGAAGCACAGCGCGTACTCCACGACGATCCCCTCCGGACTGATCAAAATCAGGCCCGCACCTGCGCCCGACATGTTGGAGGATCCATCCACATAGAGGGTCCAAAAGCAATCAGGGGGGTCTGTTTCTTCTTCAGAGGGGTTCGGTCGGGACTTCAGACCGTCAACTTCACCTTGTTCAGGCCCGGCCTACTCCGAGATTGTGCATTCTACTATAAAATCTATCAATATCTGGGCTTTTACTGTCGGCCTAGGTCGATAGTTGATGTCGAATTCTGTGAGCTCGATCGTCCATTTCGCTATCCTTCCGGAAGCATCCGTCCGGTGCAGAATCATCTTAATCGGCTGGTCGGTGAGCAACGTTACGGTGTGCCCTTGGAAGTAAGGTCAGAGCCTCCGGGCTGCAATCAACAGAGCGTAAGTTAGTTTCTCTAATTTGGTATACCTGATTTCGGCGTCTCTCAACGTGAGACTGATGTAGTAGATCGGCCGTTGAATTTTTGCTTTTTCCTTGACAAGAACTGCTGCGAGGGCCATAGGGGAGACCGCCAAGTACAAGAACAACTCCTCCCCAGGCTCGGGCTTCGCTAATAGCGGAGGTGAGCCGAGGTAGCTCCTTAGTTCTTCGAACGCCTGTTGACACTCAGTGGTCCAACAGAAGTTCTTCGGCCACTTGAAAGTTTGGAAAAAGGATAAGCACCGTTCGGCCGACCTTGCAATGAAGTGATTCAGGGCTGCCACCCTCCCTGTAAGGCGCTGAACCTCTTTTATCGACTTCGGGGCGGCCATCTCCTGGATGGCATGAATTTTCTCCGGATTGGCTTCAATCCCGCACCCCGATAACATGAAGCTCAGAAACTTCCCCGAGGTCACTCCGAAAGCACACTTAGTCGGGTTCAGCTTCATCTTATATTTTCGGAGGGCACCGAAGGTCTCCTCGAGGTCGGCGACATGGTTCGTTGAAGATTTGCTTTTTACGAACATGTCGTCCACGTAAACCTCCATGTTGCGGCCGATCTGCTCCTCGAAGATTTTGTTCACCAGCCGCTGATAGGTTGCGCCTGCATTTTTGAGGCCGAAGGACATGACCCTGTAATAGTAAAGACCACGGTCAGTAATGAAAGCAGTCTTTTCTTCATCTTCTGACACCATTCTGATTTGATTATAGTCAGAGAATGCATCCATAAAGGTGAGAAGCTCATGGCCCGAGGTTGCATCCACCAGTTGATCAATCCTGGACAGAGGGTAGCTGTCCTTTGGGCAGGCTTTATTCAACTTTTTGAAGTCTATACACATCCTCCACTTGCCATTTGCCTTTTTGACTAGGACAATGTTGGAGATCCAGTTAGGATAGTTGACCTCTCTAATGAATCCGACTTTCAGGAGTTTATCCACTTCCTCGGCTATCGCTTTTTGCCTTTCCGGTGCATGACCTCGAATTTTTTCTTTCATCGGTCGATGCCTTGGATCAACGGCCAGATGATGTTCCATGACCTCTGCGTCAATCTCCGACATGTCCACTGGAACCCAAGCGAAAACATTCGCATTCTTTCGTAGGAAATCAATGAGCTGCGTCCGCACCTCTTCCCCCAAGTTGGAGCCGATCTTCACCATATGCTCTGAATTCCCATCGTTCAAAGGGATCAAAACCAAATCTTCAATTGGCCCACCCCTTTCCTCAGCGAGATCATCGCGGGCGTCTAATCCATCAAGCGGACAGAGGTCAGATTGGTCACTCCTTTGCGAGGCTATGTTGTAGCAGTGTCTGGTTAGGGCTTGGTCTCCCTTGACTTCTCCGACCCCCTGGCTAGTAGGGAATTTCAATTTCAGATGGTAGGTCGACACCACAGCCCGGAGGGCGTTGAGGCTAGGTCGGTCGAGGATTACGTTGTAGGCTGACGGTGCCTTCACCACCAGGAAATCCACCAAAGCCCTGGACTGTCTTGGATATCGACCCGCAGCTACAGTCAAAGTTATTACCCCCTCCACCGGGATAGCATCGTCGGTAAATCCTACCAGAGGGGAGCTAATCAGTCCCAAACGACCGTCAAGGATGGATATTTTTGAGAAGGCACCGTAGAACAGAATGTCGGCCGAACTTTCATTGTCGACAAGAATGCGGTGCACATCGTAATCAACTATATTTAAAGAAACTACAACCGCATTGTTATGAGGGAATTGAACTCCCCGAGCATCTTCCTCAGTAAAGGTTATGGATTCCTCAATCCTTTGTCGCTTGGGAGGTTCGGCCAGTACACCGGTTGTTCCCTGCCAGGATTCTCCCGAGGTGGTGTTGGTGAAATCGATCGGAGATCGATCATCGGACTGCTCCATGCTGACTGCTGTCGCCGGAGGAAGAGGAGCTTGGGAAACCAGGGACGGGGTCGGAGCTTGTGGAGCCTGTTGAGATCTGGCCGCAGAGGCCGTCGACCGCCTGGAGGATGCCCTTCGGGGAGGCATCAGGTGGAGATCAGGCAGGAAACTAGAGGAGAGGGTGCCAGAGAAGATGACCGGAGGCGGTCCCGTTGAGCGCTCCTTTAAGAACAAGGGTACTGCGAAGACACAGACCCTTCCTCTAGCACCAATCCTGTTGATGCAAAAATCCACCGGCGTCAGAGAAGCTGGAGTCGAGGGAGCCGCGGTCACCGTCGGGACCTGCAAAGGAAGTCTAAACCGGAGTTGGGGGTGCTCCGGCAAGACCCTCCGACGCTCAAGTCAGTTCTCTACCTCAACAAGAATGGAGTGCTCGAACAGAAATTTTAGCAGAGTTTTGAGATAGAAATTAGAGCTTAGAGAATAACGTATCTGGGGTCCCCTTTTTATTGACGGAGGGAGCAACAGACTGATAGCGACGTTTGTAATCGCCTGGCAGTGGGCCGTTCGGGGCCAGGAGAAGTTTGTTATGAAGAGTAGTGGAGTGAAATCGTGGCCATCACCGTGACCTGCCACGTGGAGCCTGTTGTGGGGAGTGGAGCGGCGTCCGTTGTCGCGACTTGCCAGAGAGTGAAGGAGCTGCACGGTATCCATCACAAGAAGTGGAGCAGAGTCGTGGCCGTTACTGTGCCTGCCAGGGGGTCCAGGCCTGTCAGCCGAAGCTCGGTCGAGATGCCTGGCAGAGAGAGGTAGCTATCCATCTGAGAGGAGCTCGGATGTTGCTGGCGAACCTTCTACCATTGTGTGCCTTGGGCATTAAGGCTACAGGCGAGGGCCACTTGCCGTAGAAGCTCGGTCAGAGGCTTTTCGCAGATGCAGTCTGATTTCGTGCAGGATTCGGCAGAGGGTCGACCGACGGTGGATGTCAGATGGTGCTGGAGAGGTTCATCCACTGGAGGGGTCCAGCTGTTGGATTCCGTGAGCCCAAAATCTGTCTGCTATAGAAGTTCGATCGGAGTCCGATCTCCGTAAAAACCCGGATGGGAATCATTTGTCGAGGAATCTCAGCCGAGGCCTGCCTGTAATAGAAATCCGAAAGAAATTCGTCCACAATGGAAGCTCGGGTGAAGGCTTACAGTGGGAATCCGGTGCGGACCGCTCGCGGTAGAAATTTGAAGTAGATCGTTTGTAGCAGAAGCTCGGAGTGGGTCGCTTGCAGTAGAAGCTCGGAGTCCGGCCCTTGTAGGAGTTCGGGTGAGGTCTACCTGCAACAGGAGTTCAGAACAAAAATTCGGCTCCCGTAGGAGCTTGGACGAAGTCTACCTGTTCGGGGAAGAAGTCTGGCTCCCGTAAAAGTTCGGACAAAGTCTACCTGCAGTTGAAGTTCAGAGAAGAGGTCCGGCTCCCGTAGGAGCCCGGACGAAGGCTACCTGCAGTTGGAGTTCGGGGAAGAGATCCGGCTCCCGTAGGAGTCCGGACGAAGTCTACTTGCAGTTCGAGTTCGGAGAAGAGGTCCGACTCCTGTAGGAGTCCGGACGAAGTCTACCTGCAGTTGGAGTTCGGGGAAGAGGTCCGGCTCCCGTAGGAGCCCGGACGAAGTCTAGAAGGTGGTCAACCACGTAGAAACTTGGATGGAGTCCGTCCGTCATGGAGAATCCGGTTGACACTAGTAGGGGTTTATCCGTCGGCAGAACTTGGGAATGTTGTGGAGGCTCAGCCGTCGGAGAGGTTCGAAAAGGTGTCGTTGAAGGTCGGATGTCGGTAGAATCCCTGGCGGGTCACTCCTGACACGAACTTCGGCTGGGAAGATATTTTATACCCAACAATACTCTTTATTGATATAAGACCCATCTATGGTTACAAATATTAATAATCTCATCGAGGTAGATTCTAGTGATATAATGCATGTCGTGCGAATCTTGTACCCATATGATCAAAATATACAAAGTTCATCATTAGTCTACTTTATGGTTTCAAATGAAATTTCTTTATGTTTTTCAACGAAAGCTACAGCACTTTTAAACTTATATCACAATTTCATCGTACATCTCAAGATGTGTCCTTTATGTCTCAAGACGAACTATGATATCATTAATGATATCAATAACCACATAAGCAATATCTTTATGCTTAAGCGATATCTTTATACTTAAAACTTTTATTTAAACAATATATTTATTATTAAGCAATATCTTTATTCTTAAGATTTTCAGCATAAACAGTATTTACAATCAACTTTATGTGCATAGATATAAATGCAATATTCCAACATGAAAATAGTGAAAAATAAAAATTTTATAGCATCCATATGATGTTCAACAAAAAACAATACTCCCACTAAGCATATCAAAGATTCCAATAAACCCATATTTTTTACATATATAATAAATACAGTGAATCTAAGTCTTTGGTCAATGAGTCTGTAAATATTACATCAGTCTGTATATGTTCAATTATAATAACTCCCTTTTAATCAAATCTCTAACTATCAAATATTTTATCTCTATATAGATAGAGGTGCTGAAAATTTTTATTGTTCTTTAAAAAAAAAACATAGTTGCACTATTATCACGATAAATCTAAAGTGATTTTGAGATAGAATCAGTAATCATAAGTCCTGAGATGAAATCCCTCAACTAAAAACATGAGTTGCAGCTCCTAACATGCCATAAAATCTATCAGTATAGTACAAGATGCCACAAAAATCTATTTTGAATCTTTTTAAGAAATAGCTCCTCTAGCCACCATCAAAACATAATAAAATTGAATTTTATATCATTCATGCAACCAACAAAATTCAAAATCACAATATCCAATCATCTCAAGATGATTAGACTTTTAATAAGTCAGCTTACATTTTATTTTGGTGTTCAACAAATATGTCATAACCTTTTAGCTATGTTCTAATTGCTCCATATTCGGGTTTGTTATATATCCGTAAACTATACCCACCATATACACTATCTTCGATTTGATACAAATCTTTGCATATATGAAAACTACACAATAGTTGAATAAGGCACATTCCTCATGGATTTTTTTCTACATTATTTTTAGAATAGTGATTTCTACTAAATTTATCTTTCTTGACCATATATGCATCTCTAGATTTGCAATTGTGTATACTAAATCCATTCAGTATACAATCAATGTGAGCTCTTTAAGACAATCCTAACATATCACAGACTATTCTTGTGAATCTTAATATTGAGTATAAATAAAATTTCTCTAGGATATTTCATATCAAAGATCTTAGATAGCAAAGTTTGGTCTCATGCCATAATAGAATCATTGCTGGCAAACAAAATAGCATCTATACATAAGGTAAAGAAGAAAAATTTACTTCCACAGACCTTAAGATACATATATTGATTCACTTTATTATCTACAAATCTTAAAGTATCTACAATATCATCAAACTTAAGTTATCATTTCCTCAATGACTGCTGAAGATTATAAAGATATCTCTTAGGTTTGTATACTATATATTCTTTTCGACTCTCAACAAAACTCTATTATTGATCTATATAAAATTCTTTAGATGAAGCTCTAGGTCAAAATGGGTTACCAACACTATGATTACTCTTAAAGAATCCTTACAAGAGACTGAAAAAAAAATCTCATTGTAATTCATACATCTTTCTATGCACTCTTATGTAACAACCTAGCATTGAAGTATTAATATTATTTTTAGAGTCTTTCTTAATTTTAAATGCTCACTTACACTTTACAGGCTTAGACCCTTTAGATAATTCCATCTCATATTTTATTTTTAACCTCAAATTCCATCATATCATACATAGCTTCAAACTACTTAGCTGACTAGAAACATGTAATAGTCTAATTATATGAGATTAAATTAATCACATGGCCAATGCCATAGTCATTCTCATATAAATAGACCAAAGTCATTAGGAATGATAATTTTTTTTTCTTTTATGTAATTTCTTTACTGATACTCCATTAACTAGCTATGGAGTGCTATAATCGGTTCATATATCTGATATTGCTCTCCCACTATACTTCTATAATGATATATGATATTTTTTTGAACAACTGGAATAAAAACAATGATCCTTTTTTTGTTTTAATGTTATATCTCTAGTATAAGAGCATCTGTAATTATCCATATCAAACTCTAGAAATCTGACATGATTAGACTCAACAGTCTTCATACCTCTTGTCAGGATAGTAAAATTTATATCCATTAGAATTATCTAGATAGTTAATTAAATAATAATAAGTAGTTCTAGTTGAAACTTTTATTATTGAATTATACACCTTATCCTTTGTAGGGTAGCCCTAGATAGAAAAATAATAGTACTAGGCTTCCTACCAATCGATAACTCAAAAAACATCCTGTAAACTGTCTTATTAAGAACTCTATTCAAGATATTGATGGCGGTCTTTAGGACCTCATTTTAGAGATATCTTGATGAATTATATCTATTCATCATGTTTCTAATCATATTTTTATGAGTACAATTACATCTTTCAATCACACCATTTTACTTAGAAGTTTCAGATATGATGTATTAAGCAACTATCCCTTTTAGAACCATATCCTTTTCTTATTATATATGAAACCCTTAGGGTGTGACCAATACACCATATTAGCACTCTCATTTTTTTTTAAATATTAAAACTCTTGAATAAAAATAGAAATAAATTTATTCACATTCCATTTATCCCTCTATGCAGTATATATGGTTTTAAGCTAACCAAATTACATAGAAAGAAAATTAAGAGCTTAATAAACAAGAAAAGCATTAGGGATAGGGATCTCAAACTATTAAACTTAGGTGCAATACTTTGTAGTTTCATAATGTAAGCCCTAACACCATCATGCCATCATACCTCATATTGATTAATTTGTCTATTTGCTATCCAATCTCTGTCCTATCAAATTCTATATATCTTTTAATAATGAGGTTAAAAAATTACTTATCATCACTATTCTTAAATATAACATTCAAAATAGTATCAAAAATAGACTTCTTCATGATCCCTAGGCTAAGACGATTCACTCTCTATCATCTTTCATAGGCAGTTTATATTTTAGAGTACTCTCACTAATGATCTGAGATAGAGAATCTTCACTCAATACGACATCCAAATTCCATCAAACATAGTACTAGCTTAATTTCATATTTTCATATTTTATTGTTTATTCCAGTCAAAATCTTAATGAGAGCATTAATGTTACTTAAAATAGAATGTTAATTGCAAAATAATCTTTATATAATTAATCAATAGGCAAATATGAGTAATGTATATGTTTGAGAACTTTTATAAATATTGTTTCAATGAGAGCCTTTGGAGCAATGCCACAAATTTTTTTTGAGAAAAAAGAGACCCTCATAAGGTGTCTCTCTCTAATATGTAATGTTATTCAATACAAAAGTACTAACTACTAAATAATCTTTATACAGTTAATCAATAGATAAATATGGGTAATATATATACTTGAAAATCGTTATAAGTATTATTTCAATAAGAACACTTGGTGCAATGCTACAAACTTTATTTGAAAAAAAAATGACGTACATAAAGTATCTCTCCAACATCCAATTGAACCAACTTAGTAAAATGTCATAAGCTTTTAGAGGTCCATCTACTTTGCTAGAATGAATCAACCAACAATAAACTCCCTTTTGGGAGATGATTGTACACAACAATTTTGCAATGCTTTTCAATCCCTTCAAGCTATCATATGGAAGAATCCTGTAAATCCTAGTGAATATGCTACTTTTGTGGTCACTATCTATTGAAATCTACAAACCTTCAATAAGAGATGAACCAGTTATATCCATAAATCTATTTATTCAACTTAATGCACCAATAGCAAGCAATAAATCAAAGATTAACATATCTAATCTTATAAAATATGAGATAGAGGGATCTTGTAAATCTCAATAAATGAGTAACTTTGGTGGTCATCATCCATTGAAATCTATAATTTTCTAAATCATGGATTAGCCAATCATGCCCATAAATGCATTCATTCATCTTGATGCACCAATGTCAAGCAATCTATTAAAATTTAATGTCTAATCCCCTTAAATATGAAATAGAGGAATCCTGCAAATCTAAATGAATGGACCACTTTGGTGGTCACTACCCTTTGAAATCCACAACTCTCTAATCAGGGATCAGCACAAAAATATATCATTATTCAAACTAAATGTGAGAGTATAAAATTTGCATTGGCATATTTAAGGGTCTTTATGTAATTAAATTGTATTGCAGAAATTATAACATAATTATTAGATCATAATTATGTAATAAACGTAAGGATAGAAACTAAATAATAATCAAATTTCATCTCAGGGATTAAAAGTTAATTTTTTGAGCACTGTGATTAGAAATAAATTTTTTTCAAGACTAAAATGAAGTTTTTGAAGGACTATTATGAAATAATAAACTTCATCAGAGACTAAATAGTAACACAAGGATCTTAATATAATAAATTACATCATAGAGACTAGAATAAAATTTTTGAAATACTTTAATCAAATAATGCTCTTTGTTAGGGACTAAACAATAAATTTCTCTTTCCTCTTCAAAATTTAGGTTCAGATTTTGGGTTGAAACCAAAATCCAAAACCTGCTAAAACCTTCTTCCTCCTCACGATGAACCCATGGAAAAGAGAGCCAAACCGATGCCTCTTCTACTTAATTCCGACCCGACGACCATCAGAAAAAGGCCAACCGACAGACTGCCACCATCTCCCATCCACCTATCGCCGCTAGTCGCCGGTGATTAAGGAGAAACCATCGGCGTTCCACCTTCTCCTCTTTCTTTTTTATTTGAACATCCAAAACAAGATGGAAGAGGAGGGCCAATGCCCGACACTAACGTCGGTCGGGGGCTTTGCCATGTGCCCGAACATCATCATTGGTCAGATGGCCACCTGCGATCATGACGTGGGAGGAGGAGGAGGAGGGCACGGTGATGTGAACCATTGGCCACTCCTCACGTTTCCATTTCTTCTTCTTTTTGTGTTTGGATCTTTAGATCCGGATGGAGATCGTCGGTCCCTCACTACTGCCTCATCCTGGTCGCCGTCAGATGGATGACCACCTACCATCAGTCGTGAAAAGAGGAGGGTGGCACAACAGGAAGAACTGCTAGCCCTTTACCAAAAATTTCTTCTCTTTTTTTATTTGATTAAACTAAATGAATTGATTTTGATTCTAATCCTCTACAAAATTCAGGCTCTAATACCAATTATTAGAAAAAAATTTGATGGATCTCATGTAGAAAATTAGAATACAAAATAATTATTCAACAATAAATCTCAAAAGAATAATAATAATAATAATAATAATAATAATAATCAATCATATATTGAAATTCTTGAATGGTCATTACTGATCGTTGTACCATCATCTTGAGAAAGAAGAAATCAATAATAACAACATAGATCTTCCTCTCCCTCTCCACCTTATGCCTGTCTCCTCAATGGGATAATTCCGCCCTAGGAACGTAGAGATCTTATTACCCTAGAATTTTTCTATAGATGGATATATATAGGAGTGCAGTGGAGATCTAGTCCAGTTAATAGTACTAATGGGTCCACCCATCATAGAGTCCATTAGATGAGTCAGACCTACATCGATATTTGCAACATCATATGACTAAGACAATAAGATCCAAAATAATATAATTATAGGGAATCATGACTCCCTAACTATTCATTTAGGTGACAACTTAGTCCATATTTTTTTGTAACATTAGATTTTTCCAAAAAGAATTGAATGTAGAGGTACATTAGATGTCCAGCCAAGCAGGAAGCTTGGATTTTGGACTAAATATGTTTTGAGGTGCCTATTTCATGCAAATAAAAAGTTGTTAGAGTATTGGTGTTATAGCCCAAGCCCAAGCCCAACTATCAAGACCCAAGTCCAAGCCCAAAAAAAAAAAAAAAGAAACAGGAGAAATCGAGAAGAAGACTCCTGATAGGAGTCTTCTTCTCTGATGAAACCACGGTGATCGGGAGTCCTAGGACCACCAGGAGTCCTAGGGCTCTCTATAAAAAGGCTATCCCCTTCCTTAGAAGCCCTCCATCGGTCCTTTTTCCCTCTCTTCGTCCCTGATTTCTCCGATTGGAGCCGCGGATACTTGTTTCGTGCTCACCGCGATTGCTCGCCGGTGGGGTCACCGGAGGCCGAAGTAAGCTTTCCTCCTCTTCCTCTCTTCTTTCTCCTTCTTTCCGTGCCTCTGTGCATGACTGCTAGCGATGGATGTCACCGATTTTTGTCGGAGAAGGGACCCCTATTTGGTCTCTTCTTTCCTTTGGTTTTCCGACGTCGGCGATCACAACCGACCGCCGGCCATGCCTCTTCGAACTCGAGAGAGTTGCCCCCCTTCTGCCGCTGGCCTTTGCCATGTCGGTCGTGGCCTGAACGGTCGGTCAAGGGACGGGACCTGTCGGTCCCCTGTTTCGACCAGGAAGGAACCCGAGAAAAAAAAAAGAAGAAAAGAAAAGAAAAAGAAGAAAAAGAGAAAAGAAAATTAAAAAAAAAGAGAGAAAAAGAAAGGGAGAGAGAAACTTTCTCTCTCTGCTCTCTCTCTTAGATTTTTAGGATTTATGAAATAAAAAAAAAAGAAAAAAATAATATAATAATAATAATTAAAAAAATATAAGAAGAGTTTTCATGGATCAATCCAAAAATCCTGGACGTTGTCGTCTAGTTAATCCATGTGAGGACATTGAATTTTAATAAATTTTAATTTTTTAATTCAATAAAATTTTGATCAAAAATATGATATTTGACGTACCAGGTCCGGAGAAGGGCTTTCAAGATTTTTAAAATTTCTAGTTTGAGTTTTCTTTTGAGGTAAGTAGTGTTTACTTTTATTGAATTTATCTGATAAATTATAAATTTTGAATTAAATAAATTCATGACATGCTTGTGATTGAAAATATTTATTGAAAATAATTATTGAAATTATTTATGATTGAAGTTATTTGTTAAAATTATTTATGATTGAAGTTATTTATTGAAAAAAATCATTATGATGATGTATGATCATAAAGAATGATATGATTAATTTGACTCGAATATCATTTATTTATATTATTTTTAAAAATAATATATGAATTGAAAGATGATATAAATTTGACAACCTGACTATGTAAAGGATCCCGCCAATGGGGGCATATATGTTGACAATTGATTGTTCTGAGAGTTTATATCGCCAGCGAGACCAATGACATATCGCCAGAGAGACCAGCGACAAACCACCAGCGAGACCAGCGGTTCCAAAAGACTTGGCTGCCAGATGATTCGCAGCCTATCGCAAGCAGATACGCGGTATTATGACCCTGCCACAGGAAAAATATAGTCATGGTTGGTAAAAAAAAAACTTAAGAAATTGATGAATTTAAGATGATAAGCATAATTTAAAATTATGATGAATTAAAATTTTATATATGATTGATAGTATGATTATGATTTTATGAATTTATATATTGATTTTATTATTATCAGTAAACCGACATGTATAGTATTATTGTCTGATTTATTCAGTTAAAGGTATACACTGCTTACTGGGCTATTTAGCTCATGATGAGTTTTATATTTTTCTTTACATATCTAAAAAATTAACATGATGCAGAATTTCGGTTGGGAGAGCGATTAGAGATGGAGTTAGCTCATTTGATTTAGGATTTTCTCAAAATTGATTCAAGACTTTTATTTTAAGTGTTGACTTTGTCAGACAATTATTTTTCTTTTGGACACTGAGTTTTGATTTGTTAATTGAACTAAGGTTTGATTGTTAAAAATTAAAAAATTATTTAACTTTATGTATAAGATATCATGATGAGATGCCTTGCATGCTTATGGAAAAAGTTTTCTATGAGTATGCGGCGGTTGCCATGACCCTCGATTCACAATCTCAGGTCGGAGGCGTGACAATTAATATGGTATCCAAGCATAAGTAGATAGATAAAGACATATAAAATAGAATGAGCGAGTGATGGGTAGATACTAAGAAATTTGAGAGGTTAGTTATGATGATTATGATCTGACCTGTCTCAAGTAAGTTTATAACTTTATTAAGAATAAGTTATTATCTCAAATTTGTCATAGATCAAAATGCCTCCACGACGAACAAAGAATACTCAAAAAGCAGTATGAGGGACAACAAATCTACTTGGTGATAACACTTCCCAATTGAATAGCGGCACATCTCAGCAGGAGGGAATCCTTGATCCTATCGAAAATACTAGGACAATATAGGAGGAACCGAACATGACTCAACTAATGCAAACTTTGATCAGAGTAGTTCAAACACAACAACAGTTACTTCAACAACGACATGTACAGCCACGTCAGCATTTTCCACCGACACCTGGACATGGAGAACATCCAATGCAAAAAAACAATATCGTCGAATTTAAGAAGCTAGCCCCTCCAGCCTTCAAAGGGACCATCGAGCCACTGAAAGCAGATAACTGGATTATGGAAATGGAGAAGGCATTTGCCGTGCAAGAATGCCATGATGAAGAGAAGATCCGCTACACAGCATATCTGTTACAAGGCGAGGCATACAACTAGTGGCGTATACTTGAACAAAAATATGAACACGATAGGATACCACTCACTTGGGAGAGATTTCAAGATGAATTCTTTGACAAGTACTTTCCTTGAAGTGTCAGAATAGAGAAAGAGCAGGAGTTCATTCATCTGAAACAGGGGAACAGATCCATTGCAGAATATGAAGCTAAATTCACGGAGTTAGCCAAGTTTATTCCAAGATTAGTTGAGATTGAGCAAGACAGAGTACATAAATTTGAAATGGGATTGAAGACAGAAATTAGAAAATAAATTGTACCTTATGAGTTAACTACTTATGCCTCAGTTGTGAATAAAGCTCTAATAATTGAGAGAAAAGTTAATGAAGCACATGCGGAGAGAGAACGGAATCAGAAGAAGAAAAATAGGTTTGGTGGAACTCAAGGACGAAATCAAAACAATAAGGGTCCAGCAAAGAAGCCAGCAAATGATAAGAATCGTGAGAATGAGGCAGCTAGATGTTCGAGATGTGGTCGAAGAGAACATGAGTCTTCTAATTGCCCATGGAATATTGGTTCTTATTTTAGCTGTGGACAGAAAGGACACAAGATTGCAGATTGCCCCCTGAGAAATGAGAATAGACCCACACAAACAAAGGATGGAGGTCAAAGGTCGAAAACTCAAGGAAGGATCTATGCACTCACACAACAGGATGCTCAGGCCTCTAATGCTATGGTGACAGGTATCATTCCTGTATCTGGTATTCATACTTCAGTTTTGTTTGATTTTGGTGCTACACACTCCTTTATATCCACTACTTTTATTAGACAACATGATATAGTATGTGAACCTATGAAAACCAAATTACATGTTGAGATACCAGTACGTGGTATTTTGAGTACCAAAAATGTGTGCAAGTCATGTAGTATCAGAATAGGAGAAAGAGAATTACCGACAGATTTGGTGGTCCTAGATATGCATGATTTCGATATCATTCTAGGAATGGATTGGCTTGCTACTTATCATGCCTCTGTGGATTGTCATGGAAAGAGAGTGAACTTTCAAATATCGAAAGAATTAATATTCAGTTTTGATGGAAGTACAGAAACCATCCCTCCACATATTATTTCATTTGTGCAAGCTAGACAGATGCTAAGAAAGGGATGTAGAGGTTACCTAGTATCAAAAAAAAATAAAGAACATGATAAATTGAAGTTACAGGATATTTCTATCATAAATAAATTTTCGGATGTATTCATTGATGATTTAACCAGACTACCACCAGACAGAGAAATTGAATTTACCATGAGTTGGCACCCAATACTGGTCTGATTTCTAAAGCTCCTTACCGAATGGCCCCTATGGAGTTGAAGGAGTTAAAAGATCAATTACAGGATTTGTTGGATAAAAGTTTTATAAGGCCTAGTGTATCTCCTTAGGGAGCTCCAGTCTTATTTGTGAAGAAGAAAGATGGTAGTATGAGGCTTTGTATCGACTATAGAGAGTTGAATAAGAATACTATCAAAAATAAGTATCCTCTACCTCGAATCGATGATTTGTTTGATCAGCTGCAAAGTGCACAAGTCTTTTCTAAAATTGATCTTCGTGCAGGATATCATCAGTTAAAAATCAAAATAGAGGACATACCAAAGACTGCATTTAGAACTCGTTATGGACATTATGAATTTCTAGTGATGCCATTTGGGTTAACCAATGCTCCAGCGGCCTTTATGGATTTAATGAACAGAATATTCAAATCCTATCTTGATAAGTTTGTTGTCGTATTTATTGACGATATCTTGATATATTCAAAGAGCAAATTGGAGTATGAAGAATATTTACGGTGTGTACTACAAATATTGAAGAAAGAAAAGCTTTATGCCAAATTTAAGAAGTGTGAATTTTGGTTGGACAAAATAGTCTTTTTAGGACACATCGTGTCTAAAGATGAAATTTCTGTGGATCCAACAAAAGTGGAAGCTGTGATGCAGTGGAACAGACCTACAAATATTTCTGAGATTCGAAGCTTTTTGGGAATGGCAGATTATTACAGACGATTTGTAGAAGGATTCTCCCACATAGCTGCATCTTTGACTCGTCTTACTCAAAAAGGGGTTAAATTTGAGTGGACCGAAGATTGTGAACAGAGTTTTCAAGAGTTAAAACAATGATTAGTTTTAGCCCCTATCCTTACTATACCAACAGGAGATAAAGGATTCACAATATATAGTGATGCATCTAAAAAGGGACTCGGCTGTGTATTGATGCAACATGGTAAGGTAGTGGCCTACGCCTCAAGACAATTGAAACCATATGAACAGAATTATCCGACACATGATTTGGAATTAGCTGCAGTGATTTTTGTCCTAAAAATTTGGAGACATCACTTATACGGTGCACAGTGTGAAGTGTTTACTGATCATAAGAGTTTGAAGTATATTTTTACGCAGAAGGAATTAAACATGAGACAGAGAAGGTGGTTAGAACTGTTGAAAGATTATGATTTAATAATACATTATCATCCCGAAAAAGCTAATGTCGTTGCTGATGCCCTTAGTAGAAAATCTATGGAAAATTTGGCGGTTTTAATCACACATCAAAGTCAATTATTCGAGGATATAAGAAAATTAGAATTAGACATCCGAATATATGACTCAACAGTACAATTAGCCAACATGAGGGTTCAGCCAACACTCATTGAAAGAATTATAGTTGCCCAGAATGATGATCCACAACTAATGAAAATAAGGAAATCAATGGAAGCTGGTGTTCAATCTGAATTCAAGATACATGATGATGGTTCATTGAGGTTCGAAAACAGAATTTGTGTACCCAATGATTCAGTACTCAAACATGAAATACTGCAGGAAGCACATCAGACCGGTTATACAGTTCATTCAGGAGGTACTAAGATGTATAGAGACTTAAAGAAAATGTACTGGTGGAATAATAAGAAGAGAGAGATCGCTCAATTCGTGGCTCAATGTTTGGTGTGTCAACAAGTTAAAGCTGAACATCAGAGACCTGCGGGACTACTTCAACCTCTTGATATTTCAGTATGGAAGTGGGAACATATCACTATGAATTTTGTAACTAGACTACCTAAGACTCCAAGTAAAAATGATGCAGCCTGGGTGATTGTGGACCGATTGACAAAGTCTGCACACTTTCTACCAATTAGAGTTGGATTTACTTTGGAAAGACTAGCAAAATTATATATGAAAGAAATTGTAAGGCTACATGGAATTTCAATGACCATCGTATCGGATCGAGATACCAGATTTGTATCACAATTTTGGAAGAGCTTACACAAGGCATTAGAAACAAAATTAAACTTCAGTACAGCTTTTCATCCACAGACTGATGGTCAGTCAGAGAGAACTATTCAGATCTTAGAAGATATGTTGAGAACCTGTATTTTAGATATAAAAAGTTCATAGGATGAGCATCTACCTTTGATTGAGTTCGCTTATAGTAACAGTTATTAGGCCAGCATTGGTATGGCACCTTATGAAGCATTATATGATAGAAGATATCGATCACCGATTCACTGGGATGATATTGGTGAGCAGAGAATATTGGATCCCGAACTTGTTCAACAAGCAGTCGAGAAGATTCAATTAATTAATGAACGACTTCGGACAGCACAAAGCAGACAGAAAAGTTATGCAGATAACAGGAGACGAAAATTAGAATTTCAAATTGGTAACCATGTATTTCTCAAAGTGTCTCCTTCAAAAGGAGTCTCAAGATTTGGCATTCGTGGCAAATTGAATCCTAGATATGTGGATCCATTTGAGATTTTGGAAAAAATTGGTGAGATGGCTTATAGACTTGCCTTACCACCTTCACTTGCAGGAGAACATAATGTTTTTCATGTTTCTATGTTAAAGAAATATTTACCAGACCCAAGTCGCATCGTGAAACTTGAACCCTTGCAAGCTAGAAAAGATCTATCATATGAAGAATATCCGATACAAATCGTGGACCGTAAAGAACAAGTGCTGAGACATCACAACATTCCTTATATCAAGGTACAGTGGAGTCTACATTCGAAAAGAGAAGCTACTTGGGAACTAGAGGAAGAAATGAAGCAAAAGTATCCCCAGCTCTTCGAGACCACAGGTATAAAAAATTTCGAGGACGAAATTTTTTTTAGGGGTGAAGAATGTTATAGCCCAAGCCCAAGCCCAACTATCAAGATCCAAGCCCAAGCCCAAAAAAAAAAAAACAGAAACAGGGAAAATCAGGAAGAAGACTTTTGATAGGAGTCTTCTTCTCCGATGAAACCATGATGATCGGGAGTCCTAGGACCACCAGGAGTCCTAGGGCTCTCTATAAAAAGGCTCTCCCCTTCCTTAGAAGCCCTCCATCGATCCTTTTTCCCTCTCTTCGTCCCTGATTTCTCTGATTGGAGCCACGGATACTTGTTTCGTGCTCGTCGTGATTGCTCGTCGGCGGGGTCACCGGAGGGCGAAGTAAGATTTTCTCCTCTTTTTCTCTTCTTTCTCCTTCTTTTCGTGCCTCTGTGCACGACTGTCGGCGACGGGTGTCGCCGATTCAGAGAAGGGACCCCTGTTTGGTCTCTTCTTCCCTTTGGTTTTTCGGTGCCGGTGATCACAACCGACCGTCGGTCTTGCCTCTCCGAACTTGAGAGAGTTTCCCCCCTTCTGCCGCTGGCATTCACCATGTCGGCCATGGCCTGAACGGCCGGTCAAAGGAGGGGACCTGCCGGTCTCCTGTTTCGGCCAGGAAGGAGCCCGAGAAAAAAAAAAAGAAGAAAAGAAAAGAAAAGAAAAGAAAAAGAAGAAAAAGAGAAAAAAAATTAAAAAAAAAAGAGAAAAAAAGAAAGGGAGAGAGAAACTTTCTCTCTCTGCTCTCTCTTAGATTTTTAAGATTTATGAAATTAAAAAAATATATATATAATAATAATAATTAAAAGAAATATAAGAAGAGTTTCTATGGATCAATCCGAAAATCCTGGACGCTGTCGTCTAGTTAATCCATGTGAGGACATTGAATTTTAACAAATTTTAATTTTTTAATTCGATAAAATTTTAATCAAAAATATGATATTTGATGTACCAGGTCCGGAGAAGGATTTTCAAGATTTCTAGAATTTCTAGTTTGAATTTTCTTTTGAGGTAAGTAGTGTTTACTTTTATTGAATTTATCTGGTAAATTATAAATTCTGAATTAAATAAATTCATAGCATGCTTATGATTGAAAATATTTATTGAAAATAATTGTTGAAATTATTTATGATTGAAGTTATTTGTTGAAATTATTTATGATTGAAGTTATTTGTTGAAAAAAATTATTATGATGATGTATGATCATAAAGAATGATATGATTGATTTGATTTGAATATCATTTATTTATATTATTTTTGAAAATAATATATGAATTGGAAGATGATATGAATTTGACAACCTGACTATGTAAAGGACCCCGCCAATGGAGGCATATATGTTGGCAATTGATTTTTTTGACGATTTATGTCGCCAGCGAGACCAGCGACATGTCGCCAGAGAGACCAACGACAAACCGCCAGCGAGACTAGCAGTTCCAAAGTACTTGGCTGTCAGATGATTCGCAGCCTACCGCAAGCAGATACGCGGTATTATGACCTGCCACAGGAAAAATGTGGTCATAGTCATGGTTGGTAAAAAAAAAGAACTTAAGAAATTGATGAATTTAAGATGATAAGCATAATTTGAAATTATGATGAATTGAAATTTTATATATGATTGATAGTATGATTATGATTTCATGAATTTACATATTGATTTTGTTATTATCAGTAAACCTACATGTACAGTATTATTGTCTGATTTATTCAGTTAAAGGTATACACTGCTTACTGGGCTATTTAGCTCATGATGAGTTTTATATTTTTCTTTACAGATCCAGAAAATTAGCATGATGCGGGATTTCGGTTGGAAGAGCGATTAGAGATGGAGTTAGCTCATTTAATTTAAGATTTTCTCAGAATTGATTCAAGACTTTTATTTTAAGTGTTGACTTTGTTAGACAATTATTTTTCTTTTGGATACTGAGTTTTGATTTGTTAATTGAACTAAGATTTGATTGTTAAAAATTAAAAAATTATTTAACTTTATGTGTAAGATATCATGATGAGATACCTTGCATGCTTATGGAAAAAGTTTTCTATGAGTATGCGACGGTTGCCATGACTCTCGATTCACAATCTCGGATCGGAAGCGTGACAATTGGTGAGACAACTATTCATGAATTTTTCTCTCAATATATGGTGACAATTTTCAAAGTTGCACTATTTTCAATCTGCAAGTTAAGTGATAATTTTTGTGCACATAATGAGTGTCATATAACATTATTCATTTTGCATTTATCTCATATTAATCAAGGCTAAAAATTAATTTACATGATGAAATTACTCTTGCAGCATATTTTGATTGAACACATCATCCAATAGTTAGTTCTTGATATAGTAAAACTATGATTAACAAACTGATAACTTTCGATGCTTTGGACGTCTATTAGCATGTCCTCAATTGCTTGCGGAAAATCCGGGACCGCTCTAACTTGTTCATAAGATCCTCCAACTACGACAAAAAGTGTAACCACCGGTGAGTGCAAGATCCGATTTAGGGTCGGAAGAATGTTCCATCATCAAAAGATTATATAATCTAAATGAAGGGCATTTTGTAGAATGTTCTGTCAATTCAAGATTTATTTTATTCCAATAAAAAGAATCTCATTTGGCTTCCCCATTGTCTTTTCCAAGCTCAAACAGGATATCCCTGGCCTCAAAGTCCTCATGTATATAGAAAAGTATTTAATTAGGGTTGCCTTTCTATATTTTTATAATGCACAAAGTTCTAGTCCATGTTGGGTAATATTAGTTCAAAAGTACCGGTGAATGATAACGATTTGCATGATCAAGATTCATCTTGTAACATATAAACTACTCAATAGATGATGTTACACTATACACACATAAGGATGGCAATGGGTAGGATTTAGGTCAGATAGTATATTACCCATCCCCAAATCCGAACTTAATACCCTATACTCAAACCCTACCCGATACCCAATCGGATAAGAAAAGAAATACCCTTTCCCATACCCAACGGGTTCGGAGATACTCGTAGATAACCCATTTTCCCATACCCAACCCATACCCGTCCCATACCCAACCTATACCCATCCATTCTATACCCAAAAAAAAAGTAAAATAATTTTATGCATATTATCAATCAAAAATAGAATTACCAATTCCATATAAAATATAATTTATGTGTCCAAATTTATAGAAATCAAATATAAAAATAGAATTACATTTAAACATAGAACATATAAACAACCAAAATAAATTTCTACATATTATCAATCAAAATAAAATTACCAATTCAACATAGAATATAATTTATGAGACCAAATTTATAGAAATCAACATAGGAATAGAACTACCATTCAAAATCTAATATAACCATTAAGTTCATTATTTCATCCATGAAAATTTAGTATAATGCTAAAAAAGTAGTGAACTTGAATACTAAACTTCCAAATAATTTCATGAAATGACTGCAACTCCACAAATCATTTAAGGCAAATAGTAAGCTCTGCAACAAGTAATTAAAAAATTAATACATAATTATCCATACCCATAGGTTTGGGTCGGGTTCGGGTTCGGGTTCGGGTTCGGATAGAAAATAGCACTACCCATACTCTACCCATACCCGTACTATAGTTTTCGGGTTTTACCCAAATCCGAACCCAAACCCGGTCAAACCCTATTTTTCGGGTTTGATCGGGTTCAGATAGGATGTATACCCATCGATCGGATCAATTTTGCCATTCCTATACACACATATATATTTGGGTTTATGAATAATTGATATCATTAAAATAGGGTTTGACCGGATTCGGATAGGATGTATACCCATCGGGTCGGATCAATTTTGCCATCCCTATTAACACATATATATTTGGATTTATAAAAATTGATATCATTTATAATTCTTGATTTCTTGATTATCATTTTTTTTGCAAATGCTGCAATATCCATTAGATCGTCAAAAATCACTCATTTCCTCACCAAATTTCATCTAACAATCAAGTGATTTCCACTTAATCATCACTCGTTACATGCAATAAATCTTGATTTTATAATCCATTTACGATGATATGCTCATACAATACTTGATTAATCATTGCTTTGTTTATCTTTATTAAAATAAATAAATATTATGAGGGATGATATTTTTAACCTTACATTGATTCTGAGTCAAAAATGAGTATGATTTATATGGTGTGAATTCTTCTTTTTCGTATAAGATATTTTTTAAAGGATGGAACTGCTCCAAATGGTCAAAGCATACTGAAGCGGCAAATATTATGAGAGGACGACATCTATAGTTCTGCCTCCGTGATCGCAACTGTAAAAATTTATAATTATTTTTTTTTAGTAAATAAGGGTAGGGTTCACATTTAATTTGAGGTCACGTTAAGAGATTGTTTACGAATCTTCCCCACCATCATCCCGCGGAGTTCGCGGTGGTCCGCGTCACGCGCGGGATCAGGGGAGGCGCGACTACGGATACAAGTCATCTCGCCACGTTGCAACTCTGACCAAGACCAAACTAGCCATTTTACTCACCTACGTCACGTTTCTCCCACTATACTAACCACTCCTCCATGCGAATCCGGCCTACAAACAACGGCCAGCCAAAATCTTGCCACAATTCCAACTTCAAGTACTGCTGCATGGTACTATTTCCAGTAGATAAACCAAAAGGCTCTTCCAAATGAAAGGTAAAGAGAAGGGAAAGATGAAGCTCTAAGGCAATGATCAAATTCATAGATTATAGAGTTTATGAGAGAATTTCTAAAACGAAAGGCCCGAAAGCATTTGGTTGCATAGGATTACATGTGTCTTACAACTATGCTTCATTAATGAAACTTAATGGATTATTTCTTCTACTTGTGTGCTGGAAAAAGTGTCATGAAATTTCGCTGTCTATGCGGATCGGGTATATCAAATATTGTCTCAAAATGTTGACGTCTGATGGTTATTTGAGATAGCATAAGGTATATATTAGGATTTGACACCTCAAGATTCAGCCCACATTGAGCCCACAACGAGGTTCGCGGCGAAAAACGGAGTCCAACGAGACCAAGATCACTTGAAACGGAGCTCGGATGGAGGAGATACGAGCTTTTGAAGTCGGCACGAGATTCGATGCGGCGGAGGACCACCGGCGACCGGCGGCGGGACGCGCGACCCAGGCCCGCACGGGATGCGTGACCCAAGCCCGCAGCCCAGGCGGGCGGGCGGCCCAGGTGGGTGTGCGACCCAGCCTGGCGCGCGGCCCAGGCGTGCGCAGGCTCGCGCACAGGCGCGGCCGGCCCAGGCCCAGGCGGCCTGCTGGCCCCTTTGCCCCGGTCCACCATGGACCAGGCGGTCCACGGCTGGGCCTGTGGACCGCGTGGGCGTTTCCCACGCGTTTCTCGCGGTCCACGATACTATTCCGTGGACCGGAGCACGATCGAAGGGCCCAGGTGGCTCCCGATCTTGATCCGACGGTCTGGGACGTGATTTGGGTTGATCAAGGAGTCCTAATCATGATCTAAGTCGTGATTAAGGTCTATAAAAAGCCCTGTGACGAACAGTGAAGCGAGTGGATCGATTTTTCGCACCGTACGAAGCCTGTACGGAACCCAAGAGAAGAGAGAGGCGGACGTGCTGAGAGAGAAGGAGCAGGAGGCTCCTGGACAGCGGTCGCCAGGCACTTCAGGGGTTCAGGGGGTCTTCCAAGAGAGAGAGCTTTTGTGAGGGGAACTTCAGGTGAGAGAGAATTGGATGTACAAGGGTTGAGGGTGAGGTCTCCTCTTGTAAATTTTTTTTTTCATAGTGAAGTTTGCATGCCCCATGGAGGCGAGCCCTTTTGTGGCTGATCCACATATTTTGATTGTTTTTTTTTTTTGTTTTGTTTCTTCTTTCTTCCTGCTGCATCGCGTGGTACTGAAAAGATCTTGGGAGGTGGTGTCCTGGCCAGACATCCACCCAACAAGTGGTATCAGAGCAAGATGGTACAAGGACGCAGATTGCAGTGGTGGTGAGCAAGACTGAAGATGGAGAAAACAGAAACAATCAAGATGGAGATCAACAAGTTCGATGGTAAGAGCAATTTCTCCTTATGGCAGGCAAGGGTGAAGGACGTACTCATCCAACAGGGGTTGATCGATGCTCTCTTGTGCGATGAGAAGCTTACCACCATGGAGGTGCGGGATTGGAAATGGCTACAGATGCAGGCAGTGAGTACCATCCGCATGTACCTGACGGATGAGGTGGTGATCCATGTGCTGAGCGAGACTTCTCCGACGATGCTGTGGTCGAAGCTAGAGGAGTTGTACATGGCGAAGTCTCTCACCAACACTCTTTTCCACTGGAGGCAGTTTTACCAACTGCGGATGATTGAGGGACAGAGCGTGCAGAAGCATCTGAGCCACTTCCAGAAGATCCTCACCGACCTTCTCAGCGTTGGCGAGAACGTTGAGGAGAAGACCAGGGTGCTAGTTTTGCTGGCGTCGCTTTCCCCTTCGTACGAGTCCTTGGTGACTGCTCTTCTAATGGGGAATAGCACTATCAAGATGGACGAGGTTACCGCGGCGATACTCCAGAACGAGGTTTTCAGGAGGGAGAACCCAGCTTCGAGCTCAGGTGGCGGTAGTTCAGCTTTGGTGGCTTCTGGAAGAGCAGGAGGCGGTAGACGGAGCGACAGGAGATCGCAACGAGGGTGGTCCAAGTCCAAGAGGGACTTGAGCAAAACCAGGTGTTACCGGTGTGAAGAGTTAGGGCATCTAGCCAGAGATTGCCCTCAACTGAAAAATCGGACGGTGGCTGCTGTAGCGACGGCCGGCAGCGATTTAGATGGAGATGTCCTGGAGATATCTGACGAGGTATCTACTTCTTTCCAGCAGTGGATATTAGATTCTGCATGCCCCTATCATGTATGTTGCAGAGAGGAGCAGTTTGACTTCCTGGAGAACAGTGAGGGCACTGTATATCTGCCGGATGGATTGAGCTGTGCGATCAAAGGCATTAGGATGGTCAGCTGGAGGACACATGATGGTGTAGTGAGGAGATTGGGGGAGGTCCGATACATATCCGATTTCAGACGGAATCTTATCTCACTTAGCAGACTGGATTCGAGAGGCTACAGGACGGTAGCTGGTGGAGGAATCTTGAGGGTGCTACGTGGCGATAGGATTGTGCTGGAGGAGAAGAAGGGGAGTAGAGGATATTATTACCTGGCGGGGAGCTAAGTACGAGGTGGAGCTTTGGGAGCCAGGTGGAGCCCAGAGCGAGGTGGAGCTCCAGGAGGCGGATCGGGCACGAGACATGAGACTCGGGAGGACGAGAGGCGACTTCGCAAGGTAAGATTCCTATTGCCGCAGGACGATGCCCCGAGCAGGTCTTAGGTCAGGAGGAGCACAGCATACGACAGAGATGGGATCGAGCAGCCTGGCTTGACTCCCATGTTTGCCCATCCATAATCAGCAGGCGATTGCCCTAGGGCATGGGGGCGAGGAGATCCAGAAGCTCTTGGAGTTTGGAGGAGGCCGAATATCGAGTCGAGGTGGAGATTGTTAGGATTTGACGTTTCGAGATTCAGCCCATATTGAGCCCACAGTGAGGTTCGCGGTGAAAAATGGAGTCTAACGAGACCAAGATCACCTGAAATGGAGCTCGAATGGAGGAGATACGAGCTTTTGAAGTCGGCACGAGATTCGAGGTGGTGGAGGACCACCGGTGATCGGCGGCAGGCGGCAGCGGCGCGGCCGCAGGCGGCGGCGTGCGGGACGTGCGACCCAGGCCCGCGGCCCGGGCGGGCGGGCGGCCCAGGCGGGCGCGCGGCCCAGGCCCAGGCGGGCATAGGCTCGCGCGCAGGCGCGGCCCAGGCCCGCGCGCACTGCCGGCCCAGGCCCAGGCGACCTGCTGGCCCCTTTGCCCCGGTCCACCGTGGACCGGGCGGTCCACGGCTGGGCCTGTGGACTGCATGGGCGTTTCCCACGCATTTCTCGCGGTCCACGATACTATTCCGTGGACCGGAGCATGATCGAAGGGCCCAAGTGGCTCCCGATCTTGATCCGACGGTCTGGGACGTGATTTGGGTTGATTAAGGAGTCCTAATCATGATCTAAGTCGTGATTAAGGTCTATAAAAAGCCCTGTGACGAACAGTGAAGCGAGTGGATCGATTTTTCGTACCGTACGAAGCCTGTACAGAATCCAAGAGAAGAGAGAGGCGGATGCGCTGAGAGAGAAGGAGAAGGAGGCTCCTGGACAGCAGTCACCAGGCACTTCAGGGGTTCAGGGGGTCTTCCAAGAGAGAGAGAGCTTTTGTGAGGAGAACTTCAGGTGAGAGAGAATTGGGTGTACAAGGGTTGAGGGTGAGGTCTCCTCTTGTAAAATTTTTTTTTCATAGTGAAGTTTGCATACCCCGTGGAGGTGAGCCCTTTTGTGGCTGATCCACGTATTTTAATTATTTTTTTTCTTTTATTTTGTTTCTTCTTTCTTCCTGCTGCATCGCGTGGTACTGAAAAGATCTTGGGAGGTGGTGTCCTGGCCAGACATCCATCCAACAGTATATATATAGACTTGTCCAATATATGTTAACGCTGCTTATCAATTTGATTAATAATTTTATTCCTCATGGAATTAATGTAAATTTTTGATATATATATATATATATATATATATATATATATATATATATATGTATATATATGTATATATATATATATATATATATATATATATATATATAGTCGGGCTTAAATCATATCGATTGAATTTGGACTTAGATCCGATCAGATCCAAACTCTATAATAAGTGTCCTATATCGATGATCCAAATCGTTGAATATAATCTAATATCTCAAAACTACTTATATACAAAAAATCATATGATTTGAAAACTCTTAGCCTATGCATCAAGTAGTCAAAAATTGAAAAATTAAAGTAGATATATTTTTTGACCACTTGATATATAGACTAGAGATCTTCAAATTATATAATTTTTGGTGTGCAAATACTTCTGAAATGGTAGATCACATCAAATGGCTTGGATCATTACTATAAGATTTTCGTTGTCCAATTTTGACCTGACCAGATCTGAGTCCAAATCCAATCAATCTTATCCAAATCGGCCTATATATATATATATATAGAGAGAGAGAGAGAGAGACTAAGCTCCGATCAATCAAATCCCAGTCTATATCCGGTCGACTCTCCGATCGTTGGATCGGCGTGCATCTCCAAGACTCCCCTAAAAAGCAAATGGAGGACTTTCCTTGCCCGTTAGCTATTCTGGCATTGTTTAAAAAATAAAAGAAGATGCGACGGAGAAAGCATGCATTGACTGCAACACAATGTCACCCTCCCCCTCTCATTATGCTACAGTGCTGAAGGCACTTTCATGAACCATGAAGGTGCCTTCATTCACCATAAAAAAAATACGACTGAGAGACCCAGCCGCCCCGCACCCGCCCTCTCCAGTTTCCCCCTCGGATCCTCCGCCTTCCTCTTCTCGTGGCCATCGTGCACCCACCCCATCCGGTGCTACCTACAGTTCCGCCGCTCCTCCATGCCATCCCCCCAGCCCCACACCCACCCGTGGTCGCCCTTCCCTCAGGCGCCCATCCCACCACCCTGCCCTTCATCCCTCAGCTCCGTACTTTTCTCACCCTAGAGATTCAATCCACAATAAGCCTAGAACAAGGTCCAAAATGATGAACGGAGTCTACCGAGCCAAAAATATCCCAAATAGAGTCCAGACGGCGAAGATATCCACGAAAGAAGTCCGAAGAAGGTGGAACGGCCCATGGGGCATGGTAGGCCGGTGGAGGCCAATGACGGTGTAGCCAGGCTCAACAGATGCACATGCCTCACCTATATGGAGCACGTAGGTGCCTACATGTAAATTATAGGCAATTATAGGTGCCTATATATGAATTGTAGGCACCTACAATTCACATATAAACGGCTATAATTGAATTGTAAGCACTGATAATTCACATGTAGGTACTACATGCTTCGAGATGAGGCACTTGCACGTCCTTCGGCCCACCACCAGCCTCCGCCGATGGCCTCCTCCACATGTAGGCGCCTACATAAATTATAAGCACCTACAATTCACATATAGGTGTCTACAATTCACATGTAGGTCCTACATGCTCCTAAGCGAAGCGTTCATGCATTCGTTGGACTGGCTGCACCATCGCCAACCTCCGTCGGCCCATCGTCGGTCTCCGCCACCCCGTCGACGGCCTCCTCCACATGTAGGCACCTACATAAATTGTAGGTGTCTACAATTCACATGTAGACGCTATATACTCCTAGACGAGGTGCTCGTGCATTCGTCAGGCCTGGCTGTGCCACCGCCGCCTCGTCGGTGGCCTCCTCCGCATGTAGGCATCTACGTGAATTATAGGTGCCTACATATGAATTGTAGATGCCTACAATTCATATGTACGCCTACATGCAATGAAGAGAGGAAGCACCTTCATAAATCCTTCCAGCTTCCTTCATCAATCTCTTTGATTTTAGACTTAAATTTTGCTGATTTATTAACCCTGTTCCGTGAATGAAGGAGAAAGAAGAAGACATGGGTCCTCTATTTCATGGAGACAAAAAAAAATATTTAGAAAGGCTGAAGACGCCCGTGCACAGCCCTGAAAGCTGTCCGAAATCCATCATGGTGATAGATGATAGCAGTTTCCGTAATCCATGAGACACGATAGGACGTAAGGCCAGCGTGCACCACCATCATCGTCTCTAGTATGGATCAGTATTTATCTTAAAAAGATTCTGATTTATCAGCACTTTATTACACAAACTGCTATCATCTATCACCATGATGGCTTCTGGATAGCTTTCAGAGCTGTGCATGGGCACCTTCAGCCTTTCTGAACATTTTTTTTTATCTCCATATAATAGAGGACCCACGTCCTCTTCTTCCTTTTTTATTCATGGAATGGGGTTAATAAATCAATAAAATTTAAGCCTAAAATCAGAAAGATTGACAAAAAAAACTGGAAAGATTCATGAAGACGCCTTCAGGCACCTCTTCTCTTCATCACATGTAGGCGCACATATGAATTGTAGGCACCTACAATTCACATGTAGGCTCCTATAATTCATATAGGTGCCTACATGCGGCAGAGGCCGGCGACGGTGCAACCAGGCCTGGCAGACGCACAAGCACCTCGTCTAGAAGCATGTAGCACCTACATATGAATTGTAGACGCCTACAATCCAATTGTAGACGCCTATAATTCATGTAGGCATCTACATGTAGAGGAGGCCATCGGTGGGGCAGCGGAGGCCAACGACGGTGCAGTCAAGCCCGACGGATACGCGAGCGCCTCATCTAGGAGCATGTAGCACCTATATGTGAACTGTAGGGACCTACATGTGAACTGTAGGTGGCTACAATTCACATATAGGTACCTACAATTCATGTAGGTGCCTACATGCGGAGGAGGCTACTGGCGAGACGGCGGAGGCTGGTGGCGGGATGGCGGATGTGTGAGCGCCTCGTCTAGGAGCATGTAGCGCCTATACGTGAATTGTAGATGCCTATATGAGAATTGTAGGCGCCTATAATTCACATGTAGGCACCGACAATTGCCTACAATTCACATATAAGCACCTACGTACTCCATGTAGGTGAGGTGCATGCATCCACCGGGCCTAGTTGCACTGTCATCGGCCTCCGCTGCTCCGTCGCATCCCGTGGGCCGTGCCACCTGCTTCGGACTTTTCTCATACATATTTTCACCATCTGGACTCTATTTGAGATGTTTTTGGCTTGTTGAACTCCATTCATCGTCCTGGACCTCGTTCTAGGCTTATTGTGGACCGAATCTCTAAGGTGAGGGAAGCGCGGAGCCACAAAGTAGAGGGCGGGGTGGTGGGACAAGTGTCGGGGGAGGGGAGACCATGGGCAGGCGTGGGGCTGGGGGAATGGCGTGGAGGAGCAGTGGAACCACGGATGGCACCGGATGGGGTGGGTGCAGGGCAGCCGCGGGAAGAGGAAGGTGGGAGGGGGAGGGTGGCGTCACATTGCAGTCAATGTGTGCTTTCTCCGTCACATCTCTCTTTTATTTTTTAAACAATGTCATATCAGCTAATGGGCAAGGAAAATCCTCCATTTGCTTTTTAAGGGAGTTTTAGAGATGCGTGCCGATCCAATGATTGGAGAGTCGATCGGATATAGGCTAGGATCCGATCGATCGGAGCCTAGTCTACCCCAACCCCCCCCCCCTCTCTCTCTCTCTCTCTCTCTCTCTCTCTCTCTCTCTCTCTATATATATATATATATATATATATATATATATATATATATATATATATATATATATATTTGCATTAATTTATGCGATTTCGTATGGTTTTTCTCGTGTTACACTTTTACTGTAACTTCTGTACCTCAATTGGACTAGTCACAGGATGCGGTGAGATTGCTGAAATACTTCTATCAACGAGCATCCCAGCTCCTAAGCATTGAAAAGACCTTGATGAAACAAGACAAATTGCATTACAAGAGGATTTGACTAACAGAGTCAAGAACCACCGGAACTTGCTTTTCCAGCTAGACGATCACCTATAGTTCGTGCATCAGCCATTCTTAGCTGATTGAAGGGAGCATTCAATCTCTTGATATTGATTGATGAGCAAATGATGGTGGGTGAGTGAATCAAACTTTTCAGTTACCTGACAGGACCCATACTTCATCTAATGAGCTATAATTTAAGCTGCAAGGTGAACCCTTTTTTAACCTTTCTTCGATCCTTATTTGTCCATACTTGATGCAAGAAGGAAAAAGGGAATCACCGCCATAAGATCTGATTCTATAATTCGATCCAGTCACTCCTCGTGGCCTCTGTGAGTGTTTCTTATAGCAGCTCAGTAGCTTGACCCAGAGGTTGCCCCCCCCTTTTTTATTTATTAATTTTATTCCTTCATCTTTGATTTCATATATAAAGTTTTTTGCTTCAACAAAGTCACACCCATGGATTATGCAGCTACAGGCATAGCCAGTTACCTCAGCAGCTGGAAACTCCACTCTCATAGGATTCATTATATGTGAGAAGTTCTATAGTGAAAAGAATGCTCATAGCATGTAAAAAATTTAATCTGAATGCAAAAATAAACATACCTCCAACTATTGTTGTTCCAACCCAAAATGAATCAGAGATGAAGAAAATTGCAAGAATACTGGAAAATGAATCCGTTAGATAAAACTACCTTACTTCTATCTTACAAAAGAATACTACAAAAGAATTCTTCTAGTTTATGTCAGAAGATCTCGATGTCTATATTTAATGGAGTGTCGCAGGCTATATTTATAAGCTAGACTAGGGCTCTTTTAGATTAATACAACTTCTTCCTTCCATCAAAGAAGCACAATCATAATGGATTCCTTATTTTGACCTAAGTCTATTTCTATCTCAAAAGAGCTTTAATTATTCATGATCATCTTAATTATCTTAAATTGTCTTTAATGATTAGATTACAAGTGGGTCACATCAAGTCCCTAATATTTGACATGAGTACAACATTCTTCCACTTGGCCCATGTATCACAATCAAGATACTTAATAGATGATAAATAAAACTGTAATATGACCATAAACCAACTCAAGTCAAAACTTCTACTTAAATAAGGAATTCCAATAAATAAATCATATTGGTTATATTCTATAAACTGAATACTCCCTTCCATGTATCACGGTACATGAAACTCTTTATTTAAGTACTTTATATTTTTCTTTATAAATAACTTCCTGTAAGCTATTCATAGTCTAATTTCATAACATGAATTTTATGTACACAAAACAAAAATCATATTCTGTTTTTCTATAAATATCATAAATATTATATAAGAAGTAAATCAAACAAGAATTAAACTAATGATCCATATGATTTTTAAACTGTTTAACCAATAACCCTTTAATCATGGGATGTACGATCATTAATTCAGTACTGATAAGTCGAATATTTACTTCATACTTCTTGACATAATTTTTAATAGCAAGATACTTTATGTCAATGTGCTTGTTACGACTTCTACTTTTATTATTCTTAAAAAAAAATACAGCGAAGTTGTCATAATAAATTTTTATTGACCTTACCATAAAATCGATAACTCTCAAATTGAAAAAAAGATTCTTCATCCATATTGCTTGTGAAGTAGCCTCATAGCATGCAATGAACTATGCTTATATGATAAATGAAGCAACTATGGATTGCTTATTTACTTCTCTAAGATATAGCACCTCCAGCAAGAAAAAAATATATCCTTAAGTAGATTTTCTTGTATCCACACATCTATCAAAATCTGAGCCCACATAATCAACCACTTTTAAGTGATCAATGTGTTTGTAGGTAAGCCTATAATGCTTAGTTCATTATAAATACTACATAACTTTCTTTATAGCTTTCTAATGATTAGGAGTAGAATTGCTTTGATATTTATCCAAAATTTCTACTACATATGCAATATTAAGTCTTGTACAGACCAAGTCTTGTACAGACCTGCACATATATCAAGCTTCCCAATGTAGATGCATATAGAAAGTTCTTCATTTGCTCTTTTTTCAATTTATTTTATCGACATTGATTTTGACTAAATTTGTCATCTTTCATAATGGATGCAATTGTAAAAGTATAATCTATCATTTTAAATATTTTCAAAATCTTTTTAATGTAGGCCATTAAAGATAAATTTAAAATCTTTCATGATTTGTCTCTATGAATCTCCATGCTAATGATATAAGAGGCTTCACCCATATTCTTTATTTCAAAGTTTTGAAAAAAAAAATAGTTTTGTCCCCTTTAGCAAATCAAAATCACTGCTTGCAAGTAATATATCATCTACATATAGGATCAGATATATGTACTTACTTTCACTAATCTTAAGGTATATATATTGATTTATAATATTTTTTATAAAGTTAAAAGAGCTAATAATATCATGAAATTTTACATACTATTGGCGTAGATTTGAGCAACGGACTGGCCGCCCATTACACAGCCCAATCCGATATGAAACGGGTCGTGCCATGCATGACCCATTAGAAGGGGTCAGGCTGGGCTGAGGGTTTGCGGCCCACGATCCAGGCTCGGCACAGCCCGTAAGGGCCTAGGCTAGCACGGCCCGTGGGCCAAGCATGGCCTACGGTCCAGGCTCGGCATGGGCCTGACTCTTTTTTTTGAATTTAAAAAATATATTTTTTTTATAAATTATAAAAGAGTTAAGGAGTAAAACTAAAAATAGATATAATTTTTTTTGTAAAAATAAAAAATCACCTTGCAATGGTAGGGGGTTTAGCGTGGACCCCTATTGATTTATTAATAACAATTAAAATAGCACAAGAGAGGGAGGGGGGCTAGGCCTGACCTCCAAATACGATAAGGATGAGAAAAAAAATTGAGGTGACTCTCCTCAACAATTAAAAGATAAATCTAAAAAGTTATAAATATGAAAAATTAATAATTAAAAATCTTACTAATCGTTAGTAGTATTTATATCATCATCATCATCAAATGTTATATTATATCTACCTTTATCTTAAAGTTTTGCCTTGGCATCAAATCAATCTTTGAAACAGAACAGCATCTCAATTATTTCATCGATCATCCTACTCCTCTTTTCATCCAGCACTTGTCGACCTATATTAAAAGTAGATTTCAATATTGTTATGGATATTGGTATGGTTAAGATATCATGTGCAATGGCAAACATTGTAGGATATTGATTTCTAATACTTTTTTATTATGCTAATATATCAAGATTTTCTATTTGATTTTCATCATATGTAGATTGAAGATCATTTCATAAATAAAATTCAAATTCACTACTTAAAAATGAAAATGAAGATAAACTTGAAGAAGCATGTGTATGTCTCCTATGTGCAATACATAAAAAAATAGATGATGAACGAGAAGTACTAAAAGAAGAGGTGGAGGTTTGTGAATGAGAAGCACTAGATCCATGAATCTTATCATCATATAAAGCATAAATATCATGAAAAATTTGGTTTACTTCAGCTTTAATGGATTCAAGATCTTGATTCATATTTTTATAATATGCATCAAGTAAATTCAAAACATCACTTAATTCAACACGTGGATAAAATACAGCAGCTAAGTTATACATAGGACATATCCTATCCTAATACTCATTCTATTTAGATTTTATTTCATAAATAATAGACTCTAAAATATCATCATATCTATGTTGTATAAATTTTTGGCTAATAAATATGCTTGTTGTAAAAATAAATAAAAGATTGGATAATAAACATCAGAAAAAATTTTAGTGGTATTATAAAAACTAACTAAAAATTCTTTTAAAATTTTATCTTTATTTCAATCAGTTATAGTCAATATAAAACCTAATCTATGATCATCAATATATGCACTTAATAAACTTTTATATAGATATGCATCATGTATCATCGTATATGTCAAGTTCCAACGAGTAACTACATTAAGTTTAAATTTTTTAAAATATTTATCATGATCTATATATATTTGCTTAAATTTTTGAAGTTTTGCCCTTGAAGCTTGAATAAAAAATTATATTTCTAACTTTTAGAATAACATCTTAAACCATACCCATATCAGATTGAATAGAGAGATTTAAAATATAACATGTATATCTAATATATAATAAATTTTCATTTAGAGTGAGATGCAATGAATCTTTTAATAATATAACAACAGAATTATTGTTAGATGTATTATCAAAAGTAATAAATATAATTTTATGATTAATACCATATGTATATATAGTTTGATAAATAGTATTAAAAATTTATTGCCTAAAATGTGAAAAATCAAAAGCATAAAAAACAAGAATATATTTATTTAATAGTCAATTATTATCAATATAATGAGCAATAATAATAATAAAATAATAACTACCAACAAATGCTATCTAAATATCAGATTTTAATGATACTTTTAAATTTAGGACAGAGAGAGTTCTAATTAAACTTTGTTTCATTACTAAAAAATTAATTATAGCTACTCTTCTAAATGTACATCTACTAGTTCTTCTATAAGTGGGTTATAGGGCTAACTGAACATACTCTTCAAAATTAAAAGATTCACATAAGCTAAAAGGTAATTCATCCTTAACTATCTATTTGATCAATTTTTTTTTTGATTTTTATGATTATATGAAAAATTACCTACAAGATTACCCCTTGTATATTAAGGATGCTTTGAAGACGAGCATCACTCATAATATGACTCTCTTGATATCTTTTTAAATGGCCAGTTCCTCCACTACTAGCACAACTATACAATTTGATATATTTTTTATATTTTACTTTTAAAACTCCATCTACCATAACTCTTTCGAAATCATTCCATATGGCACTAGTCCTCTAACGAAAAGAAGAGACAGAGCCTTGACCTTCAGTATTGGTTTCAAAGGGAGCAGGAATAGTAGTTTTTTCTCCCTCTGAAATTGAGAGAATACCAAAATGACTCTTATCAAAAGATACCATATCTAAATATGAGTTATGCAAATAAAAAAAATTTATCAAACAAAAAAATTGAGTAAAGATAGGCCATAGGCGGAGACTTGTGAGCTTCCTCTTGTGCTCCTCACTCCTCCTCAGGACCTCAACAAAAACCTCCAAGACTCCAATAGATAGACTAATCCTTTTCTTATATAATACTTGAATACTTGCTAATTACTAATTGTTAATTGCTAAATATTGAACACTTGCTAAATATTGCTTAAAGAAAAAAAAGAATAGTAGTAGAGAAGGAGAGGAGAGTTGATTTAGTATAGTAAAAATAAAAGAGGAGGGGGGTATTTATAAAAATTTAATATTTTTATTTTTCTAAAATATCCCTCAAATTAATTATTTTATAGCTGTTCGGGGGGCTAAAATGGTAAAAAGCTCAAAAATAGCCGTTATCAATCAAAAAAATAAAAAAAAAGATTTAGCTATTACAAACTGGGCCTGATCCGTAACGGCATTAAACGACGTGTGCCAGGCACGGCCCATAATGGTGCTAAACGGGCCATGCCTGGCATGGCCCATAACGAGCTTAAACGGGCAAGCCTAGCATAGCCTGTTTGGGTTGATTTTTTTAAAAAAAAAAAAAAGGGACATCCATCAGGCCTGCATGCCGTCCATCAAGCCCACGGGCCTGACGGGCCACGGGCCATGCAAGGCACGGCCCACCAAACCTTGGGCTTAGGGCTGTGATAGGCCGGGGTTCGGGGTAAATAGGCCATGCTTAGCACGGCCCATTTGGATCGTGGCCCGATAGGCCTGGGTCGGGCTGTGTCAAGCACGGCCTAGTGCCCATGTCTACATTAACGGGAGATCTGTTTAAGTCCATATATAGACTTCTTTAACTTACAAATGAGGTGACTATTTTTATTTATACAAAAACCTTCAGGCTGAGTCATGTATACTGTCTCTTCTAGATTTTTATTTAGAAATGATATTTTCACATCCATTTGAAATTGTCATGATTATCCTTAATAAATCTATCTTTGAAACTAGAAAGAAGATTTCATGATAGTTCATGCTTTCTTTCTGAGTGAAATCTTTAGCTACAAGTCTAGTTTTATATCATTTAATCTTACTTAAGGAGTCTCTTTTGATCTTATGGACTCATTTACAGCCAATGGCTGAAGCACCTTTAGGTTATTCATCTTTTGGTCTTATAGACTCATTTTCAGCCATGAATTCTATATCTTTCATGGCATCATACTAGAATATAGATTTGTTTCCACTTATGGCTTATAAAAATGACTTAGGATCATTATCAGGCCCAACATCAAAGTCGAATTCCTATAGGTAGGCAATGTAATCACTAAAAATTGCAGGTCTACTTTTTTTTTAGGATCTTCTTAATCCTACTACATCTGTATTTTGAGCATTTTCAGTAGTAGGCTCAATATGACTTGCTCTTCATGGGGTGGTTGTTCTTAAATTTATTGTTCATGATCTTGTGGATCTCCTTGAATAACAACCAATTCTATATCTTTTATGGGTTAATCAATTTGATTCTTTATTTTCTTAAATTCATCCTTACAAGAAAAACCACTCCCACTAAGTTCATAGTTCTCAAAAAACTTAGCATCCCTAACTTCAATTATTTTGGATGTATGGTAAGGACAATAAAACCTATATCCCTTAAAATTTACTGTATAGCCAATCGAATAGCAACTAACCATTTTGGGATCCAATTTCTTTAAATGTGAATTATAAATCTATATCCTAATTGGATATCCCCATATGTGTAAGTTGCTGGAAAATCGATAGGATTCTAGCAAGTAATTGCAAAAATTTTAGCAGCAAAAAATATTAGATTAAATGATTTAATCTAACAAACATGCTTTAGATCATATCTAAAAACCCTAAGATCTATAACATGATATAGTGCATGCATAAGATCTAAAAATTAAATCTGCATACATGTATGATCATATCAAACATGCATCCATAGATCACATCTACTATATAGATCATATCTATATTAATATCGAGTTCAAAACTTAATAATTTAGCACAAGTAGCAAATCACCATGTTTGAATCATGCGCTGGTTGCTCGCAGCCGCACGGGATGTCCAGCCTCTATGGTTGGTCCACTCGAAGTCCTATGCTGGTCAATCGCCCCGAGAGTACTAGCTCATGTAATGATCTTCTGATGGCTGATTTACATCCTTCTTCGGATCTCACGAACTCTTCCAGAATGTGAAGGTGGACAAGGAGGATCTAGTGATGGAAGGAAGGAAGAAGACTCTCGTCTCGCTTTAATTTTTCCTTCACCCAAAATCCTAGATCAGATCTAGGTTTTCACTCACCCAAGAGGAGGAAGATCTCATCTAAGCTCATATGTCTATGAAGGCTGCCCACCCCAAGACTTCATGCCTTTATGAAACCCTAACTCACGGTGGAATTAATCTGATTTTTGTCACATAAAAATAAGGGCTTTTTATAAATGGCATGGATGAGGAGATAAGGATCAAGTTCGAATCAAATTCGAACTTAGATAAGAGCTAGTCATGTTTCAAGTTAAATCCAATCCAAATTAAATTTGAACTAAACCAGAATTTATCTCATCCTTTGGTGCGTGTAGAGGGGGCGATAAAATACCTTTAGGTGTGATGTTTTCTCATACAAATCTGATATTTGCATTGGGAAGAGTGGGGCATACGCAAGGGTGGTCGGCTAGGGAGGAGTTCAACTTGGTTTGGACTCTAGGTCTCCATCCTAATCAAATTAGTTTAAACCCTAATCAAATAACTTAGACTCAATCCAATTAGGTACCAAACCAACTAAATTAAATTTTAATCAAATCAAAATTTAATCGAGTCCAATTCCTGATCAAATCAGAAATCAATCATCCTTAGCAATTAGATCATCTCATAACCTAATCAGATCAAACCAAATTGAATCTAATTTATTTAGACTTAAACCAAATTATATTGCTCAATCAAATTGGGCTTAATCAGCAATCTAATTGCTTATCAATCCTCCTATAATTCACTAACCCTTAGCGAATTAATTCATTACAATTTTTGTATTAGGTTAACCATCAATCGTATTGCCGATTACACCTTTGAATGATTCTCAATTGTTGATCAGCCACTTGATCAGACAGAAATTTTTTTTGAGTATGACCCCATAGGTTCGAACATAAGCTAGTAGCACAGGATAAATTTTTGAACTAATCAATATAACATCTAGCAATGAGACCCGACATCTGGATAGGCCAAATGACTATAAAGCAACATTAAAGAATCTACTGACATATGGTTACTGTATAATTCATCCCTTTGACCCTAATGTTTGAGAAGACCTAGGATTTAACTGTCAATCCTGAAATAGTCAACCATGTTGTATTTCAACCTTTCAAATCCATCATATGGATTATCCTAGCCAAGATTTTACTAAATTGAAATACAGTAATGCATTAACTCCTATAATCTAGAGGGATCAATCCCATCTTGACTCACACACTGACTTAATAAGTATTTGATTGTCTGAAAATTTTTCATCATTGAATTAAAAATTCAGATAGTCCAACATCAAAGCATAGTGAGTTGCATGCAAGTCATCTGATAATCTCAAGTCGGTGGGACACTTATATCCTTACCCTTTGCGAGCTACTCTTGATAGTAGAGTGCTCCACAGTTGGTTACGTTCAGTGAGATGTACTCCTACGTCTCATCTGCATGCCATATCAATATCTCTATACTCTTTGGTTAAGAGGACAACCAACCTATATGGTACACAACGACCTATACTTGATATAGCTATCATCCTGATAATAGCATATCATTTGGTCACAAATAAGTTTAAAGACTAAATGATAAATCTTTCTTTATCAATTAAAAATAATCCTAAGGACTTCATCACAATACAGGAGTTCATTAAAAAAGATGTTCACAACTTTATGATGAATAAACTAAATAATTTTTATTATTGAATAATTTATATATAATAACAAAATAAGCACAACCGTCAACAGACTGACGCTTGGCTTTGTGACATAATTTTCAACAACTTCCACTTGGGCTAAAGTCAATCAGTACAGTATCGTATACCCATCTTCAATTTATGATCATTGAACTTCTTGACAATAAGGGCTTTAGTGAATGGGTCAAGCAAATTCAATTTTTCATCAATCTTCTAAAACTCGACATCACCTCAATCCACGATCTCTCAGATCAGGTGGTAGCAGCATAGTATATGCTTAGTGTGCTGATGGAACTTCAATTCCTTCGCTTAAGCAATGGCATTAGTGCTGTCGCAGTACAGCAGGATCGGACCATCAATGGAGGGTGTTACTCTGAGCTTGCTGATGAACTTTCGCAACCATACAGCTTTCTTTGCAACTCGGATGCCGCGATATACTCCATCTCGTAAACTGAGTTGGCCATAGTATGCTACTTGAATTTTTTTCAGTAGACTGCTCTACCATTCAAGATAATACAAATCTCGATACATTTGCTATCATCATGGTCTAACTGAAAGTTGGAGTCTGTAAATCCCACTGATTTCAAATCAGATTCTTTATAGATGAGCCACTGAGTTTTAGTATTTTTCAAATACTTAAGGATGATTTTCACAACCTTTCAATGGTTCTCTCCTGGATTAGACTGATACCTGCTCATTATCCCTAGTGAGTAGGCAACATCTGATCTCATACATGTCATGGCATACATAATGGATCCCATCGCTAAAGTATATGGAATCTTACTAATATGCTCTCTTTCTTGAGGGGTTGTCAGACAATCTCTCTTTGAAAGAAAAATTTCATGGTCTATCAGAAGATAGTCTTTCTTGAAATTCTTCATGCTGAATCGCTTCACCACAGTATCGATGTATATGGATTGAGATAATCCAAGCAACCTCTTCCATCTATCTCTATAGATCTTCATCTTTAGGATGTAGGATTTTTCTTCCAAATCTTTTATGGAGAACTGAGACAACAACCAAATCTTTATTCTCCGTAATGCTGAGATGTTATTTTTGATTAAGAGAATATCATCCACATACAAAATAAGAAATACAACTACAGAATCATTTGTCCACTTATAAATATAAGATTTTTTTTTTGTTCCTAACGAAGCCATACATTCTGATCACCTTATCAAAACATATGTTTCAACTCTTGGATGCCTATTTCAATTCATAAATGGATCTCTGAAGCTTGCACATCTTAGACTCGTCTGTGGATGTGAAATCTTCAAGTTGTATTATATACACTTCTTCTTCTAGCTTTCTATTTAGAAAAGTAATTTTCACATCTATTTATCAAATTTTATAGTCCAGATGTGCCGCTATCACAAGTATAATCCAAATAGATTGGAGAATTATCACAGAAAAAAATATCTCCTCATAGTCAATACTATAATATTGACGATATCCCTTGACAATCAGATGAGCTTTATAGGTCTCCACCTTTCCATCCATCTCCCTCATCCTCTTGAAGATCCACTTACACCCTGTAAGTTTTATCCCTTCAAATGGGTCAACTAATGTCCGTACATCATTGACTTTCATGGACTTTATTTCAGACTTTATGGTCTCAAGCCACTTATCAGAGTCAGATCTCTGTATTGCATCCATATAGATGATTGGATCCTCATTATTCTTATCGAGTTTAATTGGATCACCATTCGGGATCAAAAAATCATAGTATCTGTTTGGTTGATGTGGTACTCTATCAGATCTTCTTAATGGTGCATCTACAACAGACTCCAGATTTGATCTAATCAAATCTGATTGTATCAGTTCATTAGATTATGTTAGCTCTTCTACTTGTTGAACTTCATGAAGTTCAACCTTTGAGACATTAGTTCCTTCACCAAGGAACTTCTTTTCTAAAAAGATAGCCTTAAGACTGATAAATACTTTTTGTTCATCAGCAAGGTAGAAGTAATACCTCTTAGTCTCTTTTGGGTACCCTATAAAAAAATATTTATCAGACCTAGGTCTGAGTTTGTCTGTTATTAAATATTTGACATAAGTCGAACACCCCCAAACCTTAAGATGTAAGAGGACCGGCTTATGTCTTGTCCATATCTCATATGGAGTTTTACTTACAGACCTATTTGAAATCCTATTAAGTACATAGCAAGCCGACTTGAGTACATATCTCCAAAAGAAGATTGACAGACTAGCAAAGCCCATCATAGATCGAACCATATCCAGCAGGGTTCGATTTCTCCTTTTTGAGATGCCATTATATTGTGGTGTCCTTGGAGGAATCTATTGTGAGAGAATCTCATTCTCTCCTACATATATCAAAAACTCATTGGAGAGGTATTCACCTCCTTGGTCAGATCAAAAAATTTTAATGCTCTTTTCAGTTTATTTATCTTCCTCATTACGGAACTATTTGAATATTTTAAATGATTCAGACTTGTGTTTCATCAAGTAGATGGATTCATACCTAAAAGGTCATTTGTAAACATAATAAAATAGTGATATCCATCTTTGACACTAGTGTTTATGGGTCTGCATATATCAGTATGTATTAGACCTAGAACATCACTGGCTCGTTCATCTTTTTCAGTAAAAGATGACTTGGTTATCTTTCCAAGAAGACGACTCACAGATTGATAATGATTCACAATCATTGACTTCAAAGACTTTCTCTTGAGCCAATCTTTTATCCTGTTCTTATTAATATGACCTAACCTACAATACCAAAGAGAGGCATCAAAGATATTATTTAATCTAGGACATTTATTCGACGTGAACAATACACTAGATCATGATACAATGTAAATATCATTATTCAATTATCCGTTCATAACAGTAACACCATTTAAAATGATATCACAAAAATTTTTTTTTATTAAAATTTTATAACTGCTCTTGGCCAAAAGATTTATAGAAATTACATTTAACAAAAATAAAAGATAAAAGTGACAATCACTAAGAACAATGATATGAGAATTGAATACCAACTTGATAATTCCTAAAGCTAGAACTAAAACTAACCTTTCATCTCTAATATTCTAGAATCTCTCGTTATCCTCAAATCTCCTACTGATCTAAAGTCCCTACAATGAATTACAAATATTAATAGGACTACCAGTATCTAATATCCAGATCATAGTATCACAAATAGAGAAGTTGCAAAGTATTATCATATAATTATCTTGCCCAGCAACTACTTGCTTCTTCTTCTTATTCGGCCTGTTCAGATCAAGGAAAGCTATGTATTAAAGATAATTTCTCTTCTAATAATTCTGCTTCTTATAATAGAAGTACTCTGCCTGACTCTAATTGGATTTAGACTTGGACTTCTTGGTCGGACCTCCAGTACACTGCATCTTTTTATTTTTATTTTTCTGTCCCTTTCTTGAAGGGACAATGCCCCACCGACGATCCTCCCACTATATTCATTATTTTCTTATGAAGCTAGTAATCTTTCTTAAAAGTCTGCAGCAACCTCAATAAACCATGATAATTAACTATAGGCTTCGTCATTCTATAATGACTAAGAAAGAGGAGATAGGATTTTGGTAAAAAATTCAAAATCATATCTTTTCCAAGTTGTTCATATAAGGGAAAGTCAAGCTTGCTCAGATGCTTGATCTGTTCGATCATGTATAATACATGATCAGTGACTGATGCTCTCTCTCATTCGACCGTTGAAGATAGTACAACTATTTTTATATCACTCAACATCATCGGGAGTGCCAAAAGATACATTCAACACTTGTAATATCTCCTCTAGCTGAGCATCCTTAAACTTATGACTGAACTTGTCGTTCATCGCAATTCACATAATGCAACGTACTGTGGTGCGATCATTGATCCACTTCTAATAAGTATCTTGTATCACACCGCATGCATTTGGGATAAGCTTCTCTAGTGCCGGATCTGTCAGCATGCACAAGATCCGCTCATACTCTAGAACTATCTTTAATTTTTTATACCAGCTATCGAAATTAGATTCCATTAATTTATCACTATCCAACAATGTTCGGAACAATAAGGTGGTGGCCATAACTGCACAAAAGAAAAATCAAAAATATAACCAGTATATGAATTAATAAGCCTAAAGATATGGACTTTAGTTTAAAGATTCTTTCACTATTTTTATGAATGCAGTAGCCTCTACATCAAATTTGAAGAATTATACTAATTTCTTAGTAGGTACTAGAATCCACATAGACTGCACATGAGTCTAATTTTGGTCGGCCAACCCATATGCATCTATGGATAGGCTCTTAACCAATTATTTCTCCAAATAACTTCTAGTAATTAATTTTATCCTAAGAACCTAATCAGGAGGCTTTGGCCTCCACTAAAAGGTCTAATTAGGTCCAATCATTAACATGACCATACTCAACCCATCTAAATAACAAATGATCAGGTCCGACTTTGGTTAACCAACCTGACCACCCATCAAAGAGATACGACTGAGCCATCATATTATGAATGATAATTTCAATAGCAGATAAGCATCAGGCTTTTGGGCCTCCAATGATTATCAAACTAATGGATCCATTATCATCCAACTTAATGGGAGGCTATCATCTAGTTATCACCATAACTATTTCATTTTTAGAGACTTAATAATTTAGATGATTTGGTTAAATAATTTGAAAAAAAAAAAAAAGACTGACCAGCTAATTATAGTCCTCCCACTGACTTCATCAAATCAGATCAAAGAAGATCAGATTCATGCCAGTCCAAGCATCTTAATCAGTTATACTGATCAACCTGTGCAACATGATTAGCATGAATCAATAAGAAACCAAATCAAAAGTTGATTGACCACATTGGTCAGACAAGCGAGATCGATGGAAGGAATATGCTATTAACTCACCATAAACTCAATCTATATGAATAGCTCTCAATTAATGACCATCGATCAAGACTGTCAAACTTATCTTAGACACCAATTGCTTCATCAATTTCAATTTGGTTTGCCAAAGACTCAAGCTTGACTACTGAGCCACGATTGAGGTCCATCTTGGTCTAATCAAAGATATGAACTTTAACCAACTATAACTATTGTATTGGCTCTAAAGAAATTTTGATTTACTCTAATTCAAGTTTTGATTAGATTTAATCAACTTCTCTATTTAATCTGTTTGATTCTAACCTTAGGTCTAATCCAATTAAGAGAATCTGATCAAGCTAACCCATAACTCCATATTTTATATGAATGTCATTAGATCTTTAATTCATAATTCTAGATCTAATTGAGATCATCCCTAATTCCCAATTAAGTATATGATTAACATGAATTTGCTATTTAAGTTTGAAAGAATTTTAATTTTATAAATAATTTACAACTGATTTATATAAAAATTTTTAGTTCTAAAACTAGATCGGCTCATCCTTCGACTAAGTCTGCTACTTAATTGATCAACTAATAATGAACAGTAACTATTACTGTTCTACCAGATGCAATTGGGTCGGCTCAGTTTGTATTGGACCGACTAAACCAAAAGATTGAGTCAGCTCAATCTGTGTGTCAGTAGATTTCAAAGAGGTTCAGATCTGAAAAATTCTACATAATTCGGAATAAAATCAATCATAAACTAACTTTTAGATCATATTTAAATTTTTTATGATTTTTTATTTTATTTCTCATGATTAAAATAATTTTAATCAAAAAATTAGATGATTTTATTTTTTATATAAATTTTATTTTGTATCACATAAAATAAATCTAAGATTTCAAGATCTAAGATTTTACAGAAAAATAAATTTCTTCCTTTCACGGTTCATCTTCATGAACAAACAACACTACTACACGCCATAAGTGACCCCATAGAATGGGAGGAGAGGGTCATTAAATCCTACTTTCTCTTATGATCGGATAGCCAAAAAAGTTTAATCTGATTACTAGGCTATTAGGCATCTTATCTAATCATATCATATATGAAAAAATTTAGATCTAATCTAAATTAAGAAAAATCAGATCTAACATGCACATATGATCATGTTATAATGAACCTAGGTTCTGATACTACTACTAAAAAATTGATAGGATTCTAACGTGTAATTTCAAAAATTTTAGTAGTGAAAAATATCAGATTAAATAATTTAATCTAACATACTTTAGATCATATCTAAAAATCTTATTCTAGGGTCTATAACATGATATAATGCATGCATAAGATCTGAAAACTAAATCTACATACATGTATGATCATATCAAACATGCATCTGTGGATCACATCTACTATATAGATCATATCTATATTAATATCGAGTTCAAAACTCAATATCTTAGCGCAGGTAGCAGATCACCGCATCTGAATCATGAGGACTTGAGGTCTTGCTGGTTGCTCATAGCCGCATAGAGTATCCGGCCTTTACGGTTGGTCCACTCGAAGCCCTACGCTGATCGATTGTCTTAAGAGTGCTAGCTCGTGTAACGATCTTCTGATAGCTGATTTACGTCCTTCTTTAAACCTCACGGACTCTTCCAGAATGCAAAGATGGACAAAGAGGATCTGGTGATGGAAAGAAGGAAAAAGACTTTCTTTTCTCTTTTGTTTTTTCTTCATCCAAAATCCTAGATCAGATATAGGTTTTCACTCACCCAAGAGGAGGAAGATCTCCTCTAATCTCATATGCCTATGAAGGGTGCCCACCCCAAGACCTCATGCCCCTTATGAAGCCCTAACTCATGATGGAATTAATTTGATTTTTATCGCATAAAAATTAGGACTTTTTATAGATGGCATGGATGGGGAGATAAGGATCAAGTTCGAATCAAATTTGAACTTAGATAAGAGTCAAGTTTCAAGTTAAATCCAATCCAAATTAAATTTGAACTAAATCAGAATTCATCTCATCCTTTGGGGTGTGTAGAGGGGGCAACAAAACACCTTTAGGCATGATATTTTCTCATGCAAATCTGATATTTGCATTGGGAAGAGTGGGGCATGCACAAGGATGGTCGGCTAGGGAGGAGTCCAACTTGGTTTGGAATCTTAGATCTCCATCCTAATCAAATTAGGTTAGATTCTAATCAAATAACTTGGACCCAATTCAATTAGGTACCAAACTAAGTAGATTAAATCCTAATCAAATCAGAATTTAATCGAGCTCAATTTCTGATCAAATCAGAAATCAATCACCCTTAGCAATTAGATCATCTCATAACCTAATCGGATCAAACCAAATTAAATCTAATTTAATTAGACTTGAACCAAATTATATTGCTCAATCAAATTGAGCTTAATCAGCAATCTAATTGCTTATCAATCCTCCTATAATTTACTAATCCTTAGCGAATTAATTTATTGCAACTTTTATATTAGGTTAACCATCAATCATATTAACGATTACACCCTTGGATGATTCTTAATTATCGATCAGCTCCTTAATTAGATAGAAACTTCTTTTGAATGTGACCCTATAAGTTTAAATCTAAGCTAGTAGCATAGGAATAAATTTTTGAATTAATCGATATAATCATTTAGCAATGAGACTTGATGTTCGAATAGGCCGAATGATTGCAAAGTAATATTAAAGAACCTACTGGCATATGATTATCGTATAATTCATCTCTTTGACTCTAATGCTCGTAGAGACCTAAGATTTAACTGTCAAACCTGAAATAGTCAACCATATTGTATTTCAACCTTTCAAATCCATCACATGGATTATCCTGATCAAGTTTTACTAAATTGAAATACAGTGATGTATTAACTCCTATAATCTGAGAGGTCAATCCCATCTTGACTTACATACCAACTTAATAAGTACTTAATTTTATCCAAAAATCTTTCATCACTGAATTAAAAATTCAGGTAGCCAGCACCAAAGCACGATGAGTTGTTTGTAAGTCACCATGGTGATCTCAGATCAGAGAGACACTTATACCCATATCCTTCGTGAGCTACTCTTGGCAGCAAAGCACTCCGTAGTTGGTCATATTCAGTGAGATGCACTCTTACGTCTCACATGTATGTCATACCATTATCTCTATACTCCTTAGTTAAGAGGACAACTAACCCATATGGCACACAACGACCTACACTAAATATAGCTATCATCTTAGTAATAGCATATTATTTGATCATGAATAAATTTAAGAACTAAATAATAAATCTTCTTTTATCAATTTAAAATAGTCCTAAGGACTTCATCACAATATAAGAGTTCATTAAAGAAGATGTACAACTTTGTGATGAATAAGCCAAATAACTTTTATTATTGAATAATTCATGTACAATTATAAAATGAGCACAACCATCAACAAGCTAAGAATTTTATCTCAATCTTTCTTCCTCTTGAACACACATGGTCAAAAGTTTATTAACATATCATTTTTATTTATGTATATTATAGGAAATCTTGAAAGAGTCATACTCTATAGGTAGAGAATTTAAAATAAAATGAACTAAAAAAGAATCGAAAATCTCAACTTTCAAATACTTAAGTTGAGCAGCAATATTTCTCAATTTTCATAATATGATCATGTACACCTCATGCCTGAAAGCTTCTTCATTAGGATACTGGCCAATGCCTTATCAAAAAATTCAAACTATTCTTCTATGGCCTTAATAAAATTGTTGACCTTATCACTTTGAGGGATTGATCTTTTAATACTTTTAGGCATTCGAGACTTGATTAGTATCAAACTCAAGCGATTGAATTGCTCTAATTTCTCATATGTCAAAATATATTGTGGCATACTTAAATCCATGGGAATAGATGGTTCATCCACACGAAGTGTCAAGAGCAGTATCATTAACATATGCAGCAGAATTAGCTACAATAATCAATAAGTATAGAAAATTTTAGTGCTATAAAATATAAACTGTAATTTAAAATAATTCATCTATAATTTAAAATAATTAATCCTAGTAGTAAATTCTAACCTTCCTATGGGCAGAGGTGCATCATGTATAGAATGAGGTGCATCATGTATAGAATTTACTGATACTTTGTTAACAAGACCAACAATATAGATATCAAAATATAGTAAATTTCTATACCTGTGAGTCTAAAAAAAATTATCCTTAATATCAAGATTACCATCTTATTCTAATTAAATTATAAAAATAATCACTCCATATAGATAAAGTTAATTATCTCTATGACTTAATTATAATTTTATTCATATATCATTACACTTTAATTTACAGTCTTTATATGATTTTTACTATATCTAGGATACTGTGGCTAGTCCTGAACATAATAAATGTACTAACTTTAATATAGCATTAAATAACTCCAAATAACTATATGAAACTTTATTATGATTTTCATCTTTATCAATATCATAAATTTTTGGCAAATAAATAATAATCCAGACCTTTTAAGTAACCAAAATAAATTAGAAAAATATAATTTAAAAGAAACTTTATGTAATAAAGTTTATTATGGAGACTAAATAATAATCCAAGGATCTTTATGTAATAAACTCTATCACAGGGATCAAAATATAATTTTTTAAGGACCTTTATGGAATTAATTACTTTATGAAGGACTAAATTGTAAAAGTTCCTAAACTAAATTAAATCGATCTAGTTCAGTCAATTAAAAGGGCCTTTACTAAATATATACTTTGTCAGGGTTTAAATTATAAAATTTTCTATTTTAGCAAATAGGTAAACGAGTTTCGAAGTTCGAGTCAGAATCCAAAATTCGAACACATTAAACCTTATCTTCTTCCTTCTCTTCTCCTTTTTTTTTCTTGATCAAAAAATCCAAAATCTTCTTTGCTGCTAATTGACCACATAAATAACTACCGGTGAGGCACCGATGGTCCTCAACCACTAGCGACTGGCTTGAGACCACCATCTTGTCCATCGAATAAGATCGGAGATCCGGCCATCTTCATCCAAGGAAAGGAAAAAGAATGCCATTGGATGAGGACCAAAAGAGGGGAGGGAGGACTGTGGGAGAACTTTTGTTTTTCCTTCTCTCTTGTTCTTTATATTTATTTATTTATTAAAACACTAATTTAGATCTAAAAATAAATTTCAACCATTAAAATAAATAAATAAATAACATAAATCCTTTATGGAATCTATAAATAGATTCAGATCATGATGACTTCGATCTCAAGTGACTAACCAAGGTGGCCTATCAAATCTATATGGTGGCTTCGAGACTCGCCGTCAGCCCTATACGGTCGGATGTCAGAAGAACAAATAAAGAATCTTTTCTTCTTCATTTTATTTATAAATAATAATCATACAATCTTTAATATGCCAAAAATAAACATACATATGGCATATTAAAATTTTTTATATAGCAACAAGATTAATGGATTGAATAAAATAGCATAGAGGGTGCTTTGATACTACTGAATGTAGAAAATTTAATCCGAGTTCACAAATAAACATACCTTCAGCAATTGTTGTTCAAGCCCAAAATGAATTAAAGGTGAAGAAAATTATGAGAATATCGGAAGATGATTCTTTTAGACGGATCTACCTTTATTCTATCCCATAAAAAATGCTGCAAAAGAATTTTTCTAATCTATACTAGAGGATCTCGATGTTTATACTTAATGGAGAGTCATAGGCTATATTTATAAGCTAGACTATGGACTCTTTTAGATTAATACAACTTCTTTCTTTCATAAAACTAAAAGAAGCACCATCATAGTGGAATCTTTATTTTGATCTGAATCTATCTTTATCTCAAAAGAGCTTTAATTATTCATTATCACCTTAAATTATCTTAAATTATGTTTAATGATTAGATTACAAGTGGACCACATCAAATTCCTAATATTTAGGATGAGTACAACACATAGCACCACCGTGTATGCCAGTTCTTATCCTTTGAAACGTTATTGCTGGAGAATGGGAGCTTCATATGAGATGATACATATGTATTGAGAAGCTAATAATGCTATCAATACCAAAACTTGTCTCGAAAATCTAGTAGAGATATTGGTGGCTTCATTTTATGTCGGGACTCTTCTGAAACCGTTACCTATTTATTAGTTGCCCCTTCACAATTAGCATCCGGAATCTACTATGTTCTTGCCTCTTGACGTCAACCCCATAAAATGACTTGAGGCATCTTTGCACAAGCTGGAAGCATATTAACTTTCTAAAGCATATTAACTTTCTAAATAAGGTGCACCCTACCATTCTCGTGTTAGTTGCTGCCCTTGCCTGGAGCTGTTGGTAAAAAAGAAACGTCCGGATTTTCTTAAACAAGTCTTCCTCTCCTAATATCATTGTTCAAAAAATCGTTAATCTTTTAAACAATCGGTCTCTATTGTGTGCAGATAAGACTTTGTCTGGTCTTATGAGTATCTGCGCAATGCTAAAGACTCTCTGTTCCTTTAGAACTCTATGCTCTTCGGACTAAGACTCTTTGTTTTGTAATGTTGCTTCACCTGAATTCGAAGGATGTCGCACATCCGGGAACATGCATGCAGAAATCAGAATATGCAGATTTTTAACTTTTAAAAATCATGAACATGACAGAATAAAATCTGATCTACATTAAAATCTTTTTAATCTATCTAACATGCATTAAGTAGATCTAATCTACAGCTAACAGGATCAATCACATGCAAGATTTAAGATGCTAAAATTAAATCAAATTTAAATAAGAACATAAATTCAGAGATCCAATCTTCATACCTTTGCATGGATAGCCTTTCACCGCAATCTGATAATCGATCATAGTAATCTGATGAGGTCCTCGACAAGCCACACATGCATCTAATCTCTACGAATATCCATATAAAGTCTTCGATCCGATCAGAGGCTCCTGACTTCACCAGAGTGCTAGTTCTCTTGCAAAAGTTGCTTCTTGATGGTTGATTCTGCTTGCTTCTTTAGATCTCTAAAGAGGAACAGGAGAAAGATGAAGGAAAGATTAAAGTCTGGAGAATGCTTTCTCTTTTCTTTTGTCTCTCTCCTTGAACCCAACACCTAAGAGGATGAAAACCAAAGACATGGAATGCCAAGGGTTAGTGCCTCCCTTTTTATTTTTCTCTCGGATACCCACGCACAAAAGAGAACGTCCCACTATTTTTCTTTCTCACGGTAAATCAAATCTTCATCTAATTTTTCATGCACAAAAACCTCCCTTTTGTGGTTGGCATCAAAAGAATTTGGATAGAGTGGAAAGCCTTATCTGATAAGGCTTGGGATGGCATCCAACACTTGGAGTCTTATCTCTTTGTGGTTTCACGCAAACAAAAAAAGAGGGGTGCTGGCTTCAGATTTAACGTGAGAAATCTCATGCTAAATAATAAGAAGGGGTGGTGGGAATATAGTTGGGCGTGGGCTTTAGTTAGGCACAAGCAAAGAAGGAGAATCTGAGTTGACTTGGGATTTCTTGAATCTTGATTTAAACTCTAACCAATTTTTGGACCAATCCTAACTAACTTAGTAATTAGTTATAACCAATTAACTAATTAAGTTCTACCCCAATTAAAAATCCAATTAGGCCCTAATCTAATTAGAAAATTAGTTAGGTGAAACCCTATCAAATTAGGGATTGATTTCTTGAAAATTAGGTTACTACATAATCCAAAAGGGCTTGATCTAATCAAATCCAAATCAAATCAATTGAATCCAATTCAATTAGATTTGATCCTAATCCCATTGCTCAATCAAATTGAGCCCTATCGTAATTCAATTGTAAATTAATCCTCCTACAACTCACTAACTCTTAGTAAATTGATTTATTGTAGCTCTTACACTGGATTAAACATTAATCACAGTGATGATTAGACCCAATAGCGAATCATAATCGCTAATCAACCATCTGATCGGATAAAGACCTCTTTTGTGTGTGACTCCATAGATTCTATTCTGTCTGATAGTGAGATATACTGTGATCTTCATCATAATATCATCAAAACTTCTTTCGATGGTTGGAATATTTCTAACTCTACCCATCAAGGATCATCGATCATCAAGACGATGCTCGACGAGTCTTATGATTCACCAATGATACCTAGCAGCATGTAATGGCAATCTAGTGAAACAAAATATTGAACCTCTAGGTGTAGTTACCGTATAGTTCAATTCTTCTATCATGAGTCCTGACAGGATGTAGATCAAGAATAACACGTCAAATCTGTTCGTCCGTCATATGTCAAATTCAATCGACTTGAGTCCATGTAAAATCTTATAGAAATTTTTTTCCATCATTCACCTACTATAGCCATGAATTTTACGACTCGATTTCATAAACTACATAGGATCTCTCTCTATCTATCAGAATCGACAGATCCCATCTAAGTGCATTCTATTCCTACAATGGACTTACTGTAGCCAACATACACCGTAAGGTTCTAAATGACTAGGTAATCAAGTGATTGTGCAGTCAAACTATAGCAATCCCACTGTGAACAGCCGAGGCACTATAAGTCAAAGAACTATCTACACCACTGTAACTTTGAGCAAGTCACCGACGAGTGGATAGCCATCCTAGTGACTTCTCGTATTGGTCACGCTCAGTTTTCTTGATCTCTATCAAGCACCTACACTCTCGCTCCAGTATTTTCACACTGTCAACTCGAGATTCGTCTATCCATGAAGGAAAGCGATCTATGCACTGATTTATTTAGATCAGTCACCATCCCGATGATGATCAATCTATCAAGAGTATTTAGAAATTAATCACTAATGACACGTATCTCAAATTCTCAATTCTTGAGAATATGTATCACCATTAATTTCTTGGATGATTCATGGATACAATTTAAATACAACATGAATAGAAAATAATCTAAATTTTATTTATTTTAAAAATTTTAATTATAAAATTATGCCCCTAGAATGTGTACATGTGTCAGTCAATCCAGCTTCTAGGGCATACATCTAACAAACTCTCACTTGATCGAAAGCCAAATGGCCATAAATTTAAATTTCATCTTCTCAAAGTGAGCTTCAATCTTTTATTGACTCAGTGGCTTGGTCAGTGGGTTAGCCACATTCTCTGTAGAGTCGACTCTCAGTGCCTCGATGAACTTCTTCTCGAGCTATTCATGAATCAGATGAAATCATTGCTCGATGTGCTTGGACTTCTGGTGAGATCTTGATTCCTTAACAAGTGCTAAGGCACCATTATTATCATAAAAGAGTGGAACGACATCTGATGGCATCACATCCAGCCTCACAACGAACTTCTTAGATCAGAATTCTTCCTTAGCAACCTCCGACGCGGTGATATATTCTGCCTTCATGGTGGAATCTACAATAATCAGTTGCTTAAAACTTTTTCAACTAACAGTACTACTATTACACAGGAACATAAAACTTGATTTAGATTTTCTATCATCAATGTCAGACATAAAGTCTGAGCCTGTATATCTCTTCAAAGATCAAGAATAGATTCTTAGTCCTTCTCAAGTACTTAAGGATATTCTTCACAGTAATTCAGTGCTCCTCATCTAGATTTGACTGATATCTGCTTATGACACTCACAGTAAGAGCAATATCAGGTCGAGTACACAGCATAGCGTATATGAGGCTCCTTATAACCAAAGCATATGGGATCTTACTCACATGCTAAATCTCCTAAGATGTGCTAGGGCACATCTTCTTGGAGAGATGAACTCCATGTTTGAAGGGTAACAGGTCCCTCTTGAAGTTTTTCATACTGAATTGCTTTAGCACTTTCTCTATGTACAATTACTGTGACAAATCTAGCATCCTCTTAGATCTATCTCTATAGACTTTTATTCTCAAAATATAGAATGCTTCTTCAAAATCTTTCATGGAAAACTCTTTAGACAACTAAACTTTCATAGAAGTCATCATGAAAATGCCATTTCTAATTAGGAGGATGTCATCTACATACAATATAAGGAATATGATAGTCCTCCCACAGACCTTCTTGAATATATATGGTTCTTTCTCATTCTTGATAAAACCAAATGATTTGATCGCATCATTAAATCGAGTATTCTAACTCTAAGATGCTTATTTTAGTCCATAAATGGATCTTTGTAGCTTACAAACCTTATGATCTCCATCACTGGATGTGAAATCTAGAGATTACTCTATATAGATATGTTCCTTAAGATATCCATTTAGAAAGATAATTTTCACATCCATTGCATATCCCATAGTCATAAGCTGCTGCAACAGCAAGCAGTGTCTGAATGGACTTCAGCATGGTAATTTGACAAGAAGGTCTCTTGATAGTCCACGCCTTCTTGCTAACTATAACCTTTAGCCACAAGCCTAGCTTTAAAGATCTCCACATTTTCATTCGAATTGATCTTTCTCTTAAAGATCTATTTGCATTCAATAAAAACCATTCCTACTGGTGGATCTACTAAGATCCAGATCTGGTTGGTGTGCATCGAGTCAATCTCTGATCTCATTACTTCTAACTATTTCTCAAAATTGATGTCTGATATCATCTCGTCATAAGTTTTAGGATCATCAACATGGTCCATATCACCCATGAGGAACGTTTCCTCTACATTTTCTTCCAGCATACCCATGTATCTTTCAGAAGGACATGTCATCCTAGTAGATCTATAAGGTGGAATGGTTTCATAGGTTCTATGACTCGTTGCTCTTCAGAGATACTCTCTTCAAGTTGAATTTTTCTTCCACTACCTCCATCCTGGATAAAATCTTTTTTCAAGAGTTTGGCATGTCGGTTCAAAATCACATTGTGATCCTCCGAGAGACAAAAATATTATCCCAAAGACTCTTTGGGGTACCCTATAAAATGAGCTCTCACAGACATAGCCTCTAACTTGTCTATCTATTGCTATTTAATATAGGTCAGACATCTTCAAATTCTAAGATAACTAAAATTCGACTTCTTACCATGCCCATCTCATATGGTGTGGTAGGAATGGATTTAGAGAGAATCCTATTAATTAAGTAATTGACAGTATTAATGTATGTCTCCAAAAAAATAAAAGAAGGTCAGTGAAGCTCATCATGGATCGATCCATATCCAATAGGGTCCGATTTCTCTATTCTGAAATTTCGTTGAGCTGAGGCATTCTAAGTGGAGTCTATTTAGAGACTATACTATTCTCTTTGAGATATCCAAAAAAATTTTCACTCAGATATTCTCCTCCTTGATCTGATCGAGTACCTTAAGTAATTTCTCAGTTTATTTTTCTACCTTACATCTGAATTTTTTAAACCTTTTGAAAGCTTCATATTTGTGTCTTATAAGAAACACATACCCATTTTGTGAAAAATCATCGATAAAGGTAATAAAGTAGAGATGACCTCCTCTGACCGACACATCAAATGGACCACACACATCACTATGTACCAGAGCCAGTACTTCGATGGTCTTTTCTCCGTGTCCTACAAAAGATAGCTTGATCATTTTTTCTTAAAGATACGACTCACAGACTGGATACGACTCATTCGAGAACGAGTCTAAAAGATCATCTATCACTAGTCTGTTGATCCTTTCTTCTCCGATATGACCTAGCCTAAGGTACCATATCTACTTTAGGTTAATCTCATCTTTGGATCTCTTAGATCCAACGGCACTCACTATTTATTTGGATAAATTAATTAACTCATCTGCATCAACATACAAATGATAGAGACTGTTGATTAAGTAATCATGTGCAACCATTTTATTTCCAAAATAAATGGTGCAATGGTCCTTATTGAAACTAATTTCATAATCATCCTGTGCTAAGCACGAAATAAAAATTAAATTTCTATTCATATTAAGTACACAATAACAGTCTCTAAGTTCTAGATAAAAATCAAAAGATAATCGAAGAGGATAGGTCTCTATGGTCATAGCAGCAACTCTTGCTCCGTTGTTTATTCATAGGGTCATTTCTCCTAGCCTCAACCTTCTATATTTCTTAAAATCCTGTATTGAAGTGCACAAATATATACTAAAATCAGAGTCTATTAACTAACTGGTAGTAGAAGAAACTATTAGGTTAGTCTCAATCACGAGCAGATCCGACATACCTTCTAAAGGTATGTTCCTTGCACTCTTCAAGGTCCCTCTAAATATTTTCTGGTCTAAGACACAACCTAATTTCTTGAAACTCAAAATACCTTTCTAGTCCCTTAGCCAATTCTTACAGTTAGAATCTGACAATTGGTTGATTTCTAAAATACAGACTAGACTAATAGAGGAGATAATTTTCTACAAAGAAAAAAGTTTCTAATTAGATTTTTATAATTAATTTTTATTTATTTTAGAAAATTTATTTTAAAAATAAACTTAGCTCTAACTATTTCTTCAGAACTCCCACTATTTCTTCAGATCCTAACACTCCTCGGATTAGGAAGCAAAAATTTCTTCACGAGTTTAGATTTCTAATGGATACAACGGTCCCACCAATTGGCACACCACCTCATCTGATAAATTTTGATGAATATGTCAACCAATGGATGGACAACTCCTGTCTAATACTTCACAAGTAAATTACAGTAGACTCGGTCTTTAAGTTCTGAGACCTTACCTGACAGATCTTAGCTTCATTCCTTAGTTAATTCAAACCCACCATTGAGTACGAGTGAAGTCGTCATTGGATCCTCACCTGATAGATCTTGGGCCCAATCCCATCTCTATCCACTACAAATAAAGTGGTTGCTTCTCTCCTGATGTAACTAAATCACTATATCCAGCTGAGAACAGTCAATATTAGAGAGGGCACAGTACTCTACGATGGTGGAAGACCCCTCAATTTAATAATATTGAGAAGATTTTAATTTATATCTCTTAAGTTTAATTGTTTACTAAATCTCATGTAGATCCACAATAAAATTAGATCCACTAAAGAGATCCTGATTTGATCTCACCAAATCGATCCCATGGTGTAACGTAAATTGAAGTGGACTTAACCTTAAACACTACAAAATCAAAATTGATCCCTAAAATGGTCAGATAAGATAAGATATATGGGAGGCTCCCCACTGTTTGTAGCAACGGTCCTAATTAAATAACCACAATCTATGTTCTTGCTTTAGACATCAATTTAATCCACCAATTCGAGATTGAGTTGGCTTCGATTTCCCACTACAAATTTGTTGCCCAGCTATGCAACCCAAGAGAGGGGGTGAATTAGATTTTTAAAATTTTAAAGTTAATTTGGAACTACGAGAATTAAATAACAATGAGCAGGATATATGTAGAGAGTGATTTAAGCAAGGTGTTTCAATTAGATGTAAGAATGCAAGAAGATAAAAAAATTTATAAAGAGAGCAAGTAAGCACAACACAAACAAATAAGATTTATAGTGGTTCGATGTCAATCTTGTACCTACATCTACTCTCCAAGCTCCTACTTGAGAATTCAAATCCACTAAACCGTATTCAATAAGAATACAATGTCGGTACCTTCGACTCTAGCTATCTCAAGCTAGAACACTTATTTTTCAAATACAAGCCAACCCAATACAATCCGATTCAAAGTTCGGATCAATCTTTTTAAGTTTTGAAATCCTTCCAAAACTAAAGATCAAGACAAAACAGAGTATATGAGTTAATCACACGAAAATATAAATTTAGCTCCTTTAATGAGCAAATAAAACTTTAAATATACTTTACACAATAAGAAGGAAGTTTTTCTGATTTTTCTTAAGGTGGTTAAAGATTTAAATGAGCTCTTGAGGGGTTGGTGAACTTGAATTGAAAGCTTCTTTTGCTTGAAGAGGTCTTTTTGCTTAGGGCTGAAATAAATGCTTGAATCTCTTCAATCTTTCTTCTTTTTCCCTTCTTTAAGTATCTTTTTAGCTTCAATAGATGAAAGAGATAAATCTGGACTGAAATAGAGCCATTGAAGATCACTAAAAGAACATTAAATATTGCCAAAAAAAATTAAAAATTAGTCGTTACAAAAGTTTTCATCATAGGGGGTCGACTCATGGGGTCGATCTCTGCACAAGGATCGACTCATGGGGTCGACCTCTGTGATACAGAATACAAAATTACTATTCTGTATCTTTGACCTGCACAGCAATAAAGGTCAACTCATAGGGTCGACCCCTTTAGGTGTGTCAGTCAAAAATAACGTGTCGTTCAGCCCCTTTTGACAGGAGTCGACTAATAGGATCGATCCAATTCTTTAAACTTGAATTTTTCTCAACATATCCATCCAAAAAGTATGAAATTGCCTCCAATAGATCACAAATCTTCTGTTCTTGCTCTTGAGGCTTTCGAATTAGAACTCGATAAAATTATGATTTTGCCCCTGAAATACAATAAATCTTTTTTCAAGCCAAAATTATTAGTAACCCCTCAAATGTATTGTAATCATCAAAATCAATTCATGGAGTAACAATCTTTTTCTTTTTGATGATGACAAAATACTTGAGCAAAAGTAAAACATAACATATATAAAGCATTAAACAAAAATTTTAAATTTATGAAGATGCATCACTTAAACATTATAGCCAATTATTTGAATAAAATACATTATGAGTAGTTTGAAGATTAGTGTTAAGATAGCTTATAAGATTATTTTCTTTTGACAAATTTGCTTGGATAATTTTGCTTATTACTTGATTTTAGATAATTTTGCTTATTGTTCGATTTTAGACAATTTTACTTATTGCTCGATTTTAGATAATTTTGCTTATTGCTTAATTTTATTCCTCTACTCTCCCTTTTTGACAACATCAATTAAGTTCATTTCTCCTACTTTTTAAGAAAAAAAATGAAAGAGACTCCCCCTCACTATAGCAATTATAAAGGGCATTTCAATTTGCTCATATAGAATATATTACCATTCATAATAAGCATTCTTCATATCACAGAATTAAGACACTTCAATTGAGACCATTAAAAAAAATAATCCAAAGACATTCATAGAAGATAAAAGCATATATATATATATATATATATCCAAAATGTGACATGTGTGTCACAATACATACGAGTCAAGTCAAAGTACATAGGCCATACAAAAATCATGGATAACAAACAAACAACTATCCATGAGTCAATCAGCCGACAATTACAAAGATCGTAAATAAGATCCTAGACACAAAAGGCTAACTATGCTAGATCTAATAGATGTCATGGCTAGAGGCATCAGAAGAGTCAGAAATATGATGAGGAGTCTCAAGATCAAAGCCACGGGCACGTCCTCGACCTCGTCTGCCTCGACCATGGGTAGAAGTACCGGCACGAGCAGAAAGGCGAGAAGATCCTGGGAAGCTATGGACTGTGCTAGAAAAGAAAGTCTGATGGTGTCCAATTATTCCAAAGCTCTCATCATGGACTTCATCAAGGCACCAATCTGAGTAGAGACAATCTCACTGGAGCCCCTGATCTCTCTCCTCAAAAAATTAAATCAACTCTGCAAAACTCCTCGAAGCCTAGCCACCTCTGCAGATAGGTGGGAGACCTCCATGATGTCCTCATGCAACTGGAGATGGACTAAGGCTAATACCTACCTCTGTAAATCTAAAACTCTGTCCGTCAGTCTCAGAACACATCCCTCAAGCTCCTCAAGTTGTACGGACTGAGCTGTGAGCATCTAAAAAATAGTAGAGATATGAGGGATCAAAGTTTGATCTGAGTCAGTCTGAGATGTCGACCTCTGAGCAAAGACTGAGGTGGCAAACTGCTGAGATAAAATGGAGGCAACACGCTGGGACATCAACTCAATCTGATCGTCTACAAGTCTGACCTCTGAAGGATCTACTCTGCTCCCTGACTGTAGAACTGAAGCATGCCTCCTCACTGACCTAAGAGACCAGCCTCGTGATCAGATATGAACTGAATATCAGAAGATGCTCTGTGATCACGAGGAGGTGAAGACGATCCCTCCTCCTCTGCTTTCTCCTCAACACCCTTCGACCAACCGCCATCAGTCTTTGAAAAATTCATGCGATACAGTGTGTGGCGGTTGATGGTGTCAGAATGTGACAATTTGATGACTGCCTCTCTCTCAAAACAAACTCCGAACCTCCTAAAGACCAGGGTGAGTGCCATACCATAAGGCAAGTGAGCCTTAGACCTGTTCAAGGTCTCCCTTATGGCCTCAAATATCAAAGCAGGAAGGTTCAAAGGGGTCTCGGTGATCACATGGTACATGATGCAAATATCCCTACTAAGAGGTCATGCCTACCACTCCTAGGGATAAAAAGTTTGGTAACCATGTGATGCAAAAGCCTCATCTCAACTGAAAAAATTTTTGCTTCTAATGTATTCAAGTTTGCAGTAAATGCTCTCTCTAAAATAGCACTTAATCCTTCTTCTTTGATTGGAAGCTCCATATGAGTACAGCCTTCACAAGGCAAGTACAAAATTTGTCTCAAATACAATGGATCAAGAACAATGTTAACATCTTTCACCAAGAATTTTACTGTTCCATTGTAGTAACTCAAATTTAAGTAAAATTTTCTGACCAAATCAACATAAGTATTTTTCTTTAATAAACAGTAAAACTTTCATCCTTGATTTTTAATCTTTGATCCAATAGAGAACCCTTCTTTTTTTAAAAACTTAAAGTCTATATTCTTTTCAGATTTTACTTTTTGATTAGAGAGAGGTACCTTGCTTGGGCTAAGTGGAAACTATGTAGAAGCTGGAGTAGGATCTGGAACTGGAGTTGGAGCAGAAGAAGGCTTGACAGCCATTCTTTTTCTGCGCACATCTTCTTCTAACCCTCGAACAGATTTTTTTCTCTACGATAGTTTTGATTTGGGAGCCATTTTGGATAGAAGAGACTTGCAAATAGCTTAGGAGAGTTGATGAGTGGTAGAATAGAAGAGATTTTTAGAAAAAAAGCAAAGATTTTGAGAAGATAGACCGTCGGTTTGGAGAAAAGAGTTTGAAGCTAGGATAAGCTCGAACCTCCCAAACGAAGAAGAAAGAGAAGAGAGATTTGAATCCTAAAGGGGTGATTTAAAGAGAAAAATTTGGTGGGAAGAGAGATTTTGAGATGAGAGTGGAGAGGGAGGTGATTTTGTTCGGTGGAATAGGGAAGACGAACAGCAAAGGGATCGGCTCTTTGCAATCGATGAAATCCCAATAAAACAGAGCCTGATGGATTTTAATAAAAAAATTGCAAGTTTATCCTAAGGTCGACCCTAGGGTTCGACTCATGATAAGGAAAATTTAAAAAAGATGATGAAAAAATTTTGAAAAAGCTTGAAAATTGAGGGAAGGGTGTCCATTTGAGAGATTGATCAAATGAAGGATAGTTTTGAGCTTTTAAGAAAGGAGAGATATGAAATTAGCTCAAAAATAAATTGGTTTAATGAATTTTTGATAAATTAAACTTGAAATTAGAAAGATACTCAAGCTGAAGGATCAAGGATTCTTAATTCTCTCCTAATTTCATAAAATCTATCTTCACTTAAGGTCTTGGTAAAGATGTCAGCCAATTATTTTTTAGTACATACATAATCAAGAATTATATCTTTGTTTTGGATATGTTCTCTTATGAAATGATGCCTAAATTCAATATATTTTGATCTAGAGTGCTGAATTGAATTTTTAGTTAGACTAATAGCACTAGTGTTACAACATCTTATGGGAGTTTCATTGAGTTTGATGTCAAAGTCCTCAAGTTGTTGCTTAATCCACAGGATTTGAGGACAACAACTTCCGACTGTAATGTATTCGGTCTCAACCATAGATAGTACCACCGAGTTTTGCTTCTTACTAAATCAAGAGATTAAATTAACTCCAAAAAATTGGTAAGTTCCACTAGTACTTTTTCTATCTAATTTACATCCAGCAAAATTGATATTTGAATATCCTATTAAGTTAATTGATGAGTCTTTAGAATATCATAATCCTAGAGTTTGTATACCTTTTAAATATTTAAGAATTTTTTTAACTGCATTTAAGTATGATTCTTTTGGATTTGATTGAAAGCGTGCATATAAATAAATACTAAACGTAATATCTGATCTACTAGCAGTTAAATACAATAAATAACCAATCATGCCTCTATAAAATTTTGAGTCTATATTTTTACCTCCTTCATCCTTATCAAGCTTACACGATGGGCTCATGGGTGTACCAATTGCTTTGGAGCTCTCCATTCTAAATCTTTTGAGTAGTTCTCGTGTGGACTTGCTTTGGGTGATGGAGATCCTTTCTTTTGTTTGTTTGATTTGAAGTCTGAGGAAGAATGTAAGTTCTCTCATCATGCTCATCTCGAACTTTCCCTGCATGAGCTTAGCAAAATCTTGACAAAGAGTTTCATTAGTAGATCCAAATATAATATCATCAACGTATATTTGTACAAGTAAGATATCATCATGATTTCTTTTAATGAAAAAGATTGTATCTATATTTTCTTTTGAAAAACTATTATTAAGCAAGAATTTACTTAACCTTTCATACCAAGCTCTAGGTGCTTGTTTTAAACCATATAAAACTTTGTTTAATTTGAAAATATGATTAGAAAAGGCATGATTTTCAAAATTAGAGGGTTGTTCTACATATACTTCTTCAGTAATATAACCATTTAGAAAAGTACTTTTGACATCCATGTGGAATAAATTAAAATTCATAAGCATGCATATGCAAGTAAAAGCCTAATTGCTTCTAATCTAGCAACAGGTGCAAAGGTCTCAACAAAATCAATTCTTTCTTTTTGATTATAATCTTTTGCAACCAATCTTGCTTTATTCCTAATTACATTTTCATATTCATCCAATTTATTTCTATATACCCATTTTGTGTCAATTATTAGATAATTTTTAGGTCTTGATACTAAAGTCTATACATTATTTCTTTCAAATTGATTAAGTTCTTCTTGCATTGCATTGATCCAATTATAGTCTTTTTCAGCGTCATCTATAGTTTTAGGTTCAAAATGAGAAACAAATGCAAAATGATTGTATGCATCTCTAAGTAAAGAATGAGTTCTTACTCCTTGTATAGGATCATCAATGATTAATCTTTGGGATGATTGTGATCATACCTTCATTCTTTGGATAGATCATTTGTATCTTGAGATTGTTCTTGTTGTTCTTCACCTTCATCATCTTGTTTGTTTTCATGTTCTTCTTCATTTTGAATTGTTAAGTCTTTTAGGGTGAACTCCTTCATCCCTTTTATAAGAGGATCTGCATCATCAATACCTTCATTCTTCCTTGAAGGAAGATCATTAGTCTCATCAAAAATAACATGTATTGACTCCTCTACTACTAAAGTTTTTTTATTGAAAACTCTAAAAGCTTTGCTAAAAGAGGAGTAACTAAGAAAAATAGCTTCATCAGATTTTGTATCAAATTTTTCTAATCTCTCTTTACTATTGTTCAAAAGAAAAACATCGACAACCAAAAATATGTAAATATGCAATATTCTATTTTCTTCCTTTCCAAAGCTCATAAGGTATTTTCTTTAGAATTGGTCTAGTTAAAGCATGATTTAATATGTAACATGCCATGTTAATTGCTTTCGTTTAAAAGTATCTTGGGAGGTTGCTTTCACATAGCATGGTATGGGCCATTTCTTCAAGGATTCTATTTTTTCTTTCTACTATCCTATTTTGTTGGGATGTCCTAGGTGCTGAAAAGTTATAGTCAATACCTTTTTCATTACAAAATTTTTCAAAATCTTGATTTTCAAATTCAATTCCATGATCACTTCGAATATGTTGAATTGAAAAACTTTTTTTATTAGTAACTTTTCAATAAAATTTTGAGAACACATGAAAGTTTCATCTTTATGTGTCAAAAAGAAAATTCATGTAAAATGAGAGAAATCATCAATAATTACAAAGCCATATCGTTTTTCACCTAAACTAGTAGTTCTAGTGGGTCCAAATAAATTCATGTGCAATAATTCTAATGACCTAGAAGTTGAAACAATATTTTTAGATTTGAATAATATTTTTGTTTGTTTACCTAGTTGATATACATCATAAATTCTATCCTTTTCAAAATTTAATTTAGGTAGATCGGTAACCAATTCTTTTTTAATAAATTTTGAAAATGAATGCATGCTAATATGTGCAAGCCTATGGTGCCAAAGCTAACTAGTCTCATTAATTTTGGTATTCATGACTACTAGGCATTGTATGTTTATCTTAAAAAGATCATTCAAATCTACCATATAAACATTATCATGTCTATGCCTAACAAATTTAATGCCTTCATCATTGAGACTAGTTACTATGCATAATAAAGATTCAAAAATAACTTTGTACCCTTCATCACAAAATTGACTAATGCTTAGTAGATTATATTTCAAACCATCTACTAATAAAATATTTTCAATATACTTGGAGGGAGTGATACTAATGTCACCTATACCGATGATCTTTCTTTTGCTATTATCTCCAAAGGTGATCATCCCTCCATCTTTTGTATCAAGTGTGATGAATTGAAATTCATCACCGTTCATGTGTCTTGACCACGAATCACGATTAGAAGTTCTGATCTAGAAAATCAACACAGTATGCTAGTACTGTACTGATCTTTCTTTGATGGTCGATCAGATGCCTCCTTCTTTTTGATTTAGACTCTTTCAAAGATGAGAAGTAGGAGAAGGAGTTTTAGATATGAGACACTCTCAGAAAACTCATAGATGGAGGAAGGAAAGAGGTGAATTCGGCAATCCTAGAAGAAGACCCTTTTCTTCTTCTCTTTGCTCTAACCCAGACACTTAGTATTGTGTCTATTATATCTCCATATCCCAACACTCTTTCTCCCTGATTTTCACACGCCCCAAAGGTATCTCAATGCTATATAATCCACAAAAATCTCAAGAAGAAATTCATCTTAAATAATAAGATATGAAGAATCCTTATCTTGATCAAATACCTAGTCAGGAAAAATCCAAACAGGTCAAAACAAGGGGTGCCCAACTCATGGACGCCCCCTCTTTCTTTTTCTACCATGGACCAACAACAAAGGGCATACAATATGTGTCATAAAACTCACAAAAATTTCAAAAAAAATCTGGGTAAAATCAATGCCACAGGGAAAGAATTTTGATTTCCTAAAATTCTATCTCATAGAATTTGAAATCCAAACTAATTCCTACTTTGACTTGGTCCACAACCATATTCTATGTAAGAGAGAAAGAGTGGAAAGCTTTGGACATGTGTGAAGGTCTGGGAGAGAAAATTTTATCACACAAAATAAAAGAGAGTGGGCATGGGGGGCTAAGGTGGCGCAAGGTGGAATCCTAGTCTTACTAGGGTTCAATCTATGACTTGTTCAAATTTGGTTTCTCAAATCAAATCAAACTAAAACCAAATCAACCCAATTAAAATAGATCTTAACCCAATTAAGAATATAATTTAATCAGATTAAATTAGATTTAAATCTGATTTAATTTTTTAATCGTATTAGAAATTAGGTTGACCCAAGTTCTAATTGAACTAGGACTAATTTTTCCTTACACTTGGCTTATCCAATAAACTAATTGGACTTGATCCAATCAAGCCCAAACTAAATCTAATTAAATCATATTTAATTAAACTTAATCTCAGTTCATTGGCTCAATCAAATTAAGTCAATTAGCAATCGAATTGCTAATCGATCCTCCTACAACACTTGCACTAAGTTAAATGTCAATCGTATTGATCGTTTAACCCTAGAATGATTCTTAATCGTTGATCAACCATCCGATCGGATTGTGAACTCTAATGTGTGTGACCTCATAGGTCCGAACCTAAGTCGGTAGTACAGAAATAAATTTCAGTACCAATTAAAGTGACCATCTAGCAATGGTATCCGACGGTCGGATAGGTTGAATGTGTAGAACAACATCCTTAGAACCCATACAGATATAGTTTCCAAATAATTCATCCCCTTGACCAAAATGCTCATAGGATATCTCAGAGTTCAACTGTCAACTCTAATCAGGTTGTCCACATTGTATTTCAAAATATCAAATCCATTTGATAGATTATCCTGACCAAGATTTTGCTAAATTAAAATACAGTGACACATTCTTCTCTAACTCTTGGAGTGGTCAATCTCATCTTGATCACACTCCGACTTTGCAAGTACTTGACTGTGCCCAGAAGCCTTCTGTCATTGAATTAGAAATTTATTTAGTCCAGTACCAAAGCATAGTGAGTTGCTTACAAGTCACTAAAACGATCTCAAATCTAAGGGACACTTATACCTATATCCCATCAGAGACATTCTCGACAGCAGAATGCTCTAGAGTTGGTCACGTTCAATGATGATGTACCCTTATATCTCACCTATATACCATACCAGTGTCTCCATACTCCTTGGTTAAGAAGACAACCAACTATATGGCCTACAGCGACCTATGCTCGATAGAAGCTGTCGTCCTTATTAACAGCCTATCATTTGATCGTGAACAGTTTTAAGGACTAATTGATAAATTCTCTCTTTATCGAACCTAAATAGTCTTAAGAATTTCATCACAACAACGGAGTTCAATAGAAGATGAAAACTTATGATGAAAATGCCAAAAATTTATTAACAAATCAATTACAATACAAGGTTGCTCAACCGTCAACAAGTTGACGATTGACTTTTGGGACATATTTTCCAACAGACTACCCCTCGGCTAGTGAAGCACCAACTTGAGTTGCCATAGATCTTTGGCTCTTTGATGGTCAAATCAAAAAAAAAAGCTAGAGCACCAAGTTCTGATACCACTTGTTGTCCAGCTATGCAATCCAAGAGAGGGGGTGAATTGAGTTTTTAAAATTTTAAAGTTAATTTAGAACTACGAGGATTAAATAACAATGAGTAGGATATATGTAGAGAGTGATTTAAGCAAGGTGTAGAAATTAGATGCAAGAATGCAAGAAGATAAGAAAATTTAGAAAGAGAGCAAGTAAGCACAATACAAACAAACAAGATTTATAGTGATTCGGTGCCAACCTTACATCTACATCCACTCCCCAAGCTCCTACTTGAGAATTCAAATCCACTAAACCATATTCAACAAGAATACAGCGTCGGTACCTCCGACTCTAGCTATCTCAAGCTAGAACACTTATTTTTCGGATACAAGCCAATCCAATACAATCCGATTCAAGGTTCGGACCAACCTTTTCAAATTTTGAAACCCTTCCAAAACTAAAGATCAAGACAAAACAGAGTATATGAGTTAATCATATTAAAATATAAATTTAACTCCTTTAATGAGCAAATAAAACTTTAAATATACTTTACACAATAAGAAGGAAGCTTTTCTGATTTTTCTCAAAGTGGTTAAAGACTTGAATGAGCTCTTGAGGGGTTGGTGAACTTGACTTAAAAGCTTCTTTTATTTGAAGAGGTCTTTTTGCTTAGGGCTGAAATAAATGCTTGAAACTCTTCAATCTTTCTTCTTTTTCGCTCCTTTAAGTACCTTTTAGCTTCAATAGATGGTAGAGATAAATCTGGACTGGAATAGAGTCGTTGGAGATCATTAAAAAAAAATTAAATGCTGTTAAAAAGAATTGAAAACTAGTCGTTACGAAAGTTTCGGTCTAGGAGGTCGACTCATTGGGTCGACCTCTACACAGGGGTCGACCTCTGTGGCATAGAACAGAAAATCACTGTTCTGTATCTTTGACCTGCACAGCAACAGAGGTCGACTCATAGGGTCAACCCCTTTGGGAGTGCCAGCCAAAAATAGCATGTTGTTCAGCCCCTTTTGACAGGAGTCGACTCATAGGGTCGATCTAATTCTTTAAACTTGAATTTTTCTCAACATATCCATCCAAAAAGTATGAAATTGCCTCCAATAGATCATAAATCTTCTGTTCTTGCTGTTGAGGCTTTCGAATCAGAACTTGATGAAATTATAATTTTACTCCTGAAATACAATAAATTTATTTTCAAGCCAAAATCATTAGTAACTCCTCAAATGTATTATAATCATCAAAATCAATTCATGGAGCAACAAAATTACAATCACAACTATTTTCAATTTGAGTTCATGATACACCCTTCATTAAGGATTGTAGCGATACGATGCAACCATTACATGTATCGATGAACCATACAAAATTCAATTATCTTTATTTTAGATCTTTAATTCTTAATTTCAAATCTTAATTAAGTGCATTATGGAATCAAATTTAGTTTACATGTCAAAACTATTTTAATATCTAAATATTTAATTATGCATCTCATACACAACTACATCAAGTTCTAATTCATATTTAGATTTTAAACGATTTCAGATCTAAGGTTTTGCACAAATATAAATTCTTATCTTTTCACGGTTCTTCCTCTTGATTCATATAGGCACCCCTTCCACTATAGTCGTCTATGGCAGGATGGCCTTTACTATGATTCTTGAAGAGTACTAAGCTACTAAGAAATCAATCTATATCTATATATATCATATATGCATAAAATAAAACTTCATACATTTGATGTATAAATAGGATCGAATCCATCACATATTTTAAATTAGATCTAATCTAATTATTAAATTTGATTTTCAAATTTAAATATACACATCTCATGCTACATAGATCAAGCATACATCGCATGTATCATATAAAAATCAGATCATAAAACATATATTTCAGATCTATACATCTGATGCAATATAGATCTATCAACATGCATCTCATACAATTTTAGTTTTATTAACATGCATCTCATGCATCATTAAACAAATTATTTATAGATCTAAAGATCTGATTTTCAAATCTTAAAAAATACATGTGAGTGATGACCCGTGGCTCTGATATCACTGGAACAATGTCGCACATCCAAGAACATGCATGCAAAAATCAGAACATACAGATTTTTAACTTTTAAAAATCATAAACGTGATGGAATAAAATCTGATCTAGATTAAAAACTTTTTAATCTATCTAACTTGCATTAGGTAGATCTAATCTACAGCTAACAGGATCGATCACATGCAAGATTTAAGATGCTAAAATTAAATCAGATTTAAACAAGAACATAAAACCTGGAGATCCGATCTCCATACCTTTGCGCGGATAGCCTTTCACCGTAATCTGATGATCATGGTAATCTGATGAGGTCCTCGCTAAGCTGCACACACGTTCGATTTTTATGTGTATCCACACGAGTCCTCGATCTGATCAGAAGATCCGGACTTCATCGAGATGCTAGCTCCTTTGCAAAAGTCACTTCTTGATGGTTGATTCTGGTTTTTTCTTCAGATCATTCAGACTCTCTCATATCTCTAAAGAGAAACAGGAGAAAGATGAAGGAAAGATTAAATTCTGAAGAACCCTTTCTCTTTTCTTTTGTCTCTCCCCTTAAACACAAAACCTAAGAGAATGAAACCCCAAGAAAGCTCATGCCCAAGATGGAACGCCAAGGGTTAGCGCCTCCCTTTTTATTTCTCTCTCGGATACCCATGCACAAAAGAGAATGCCTCTCTTTTTTTTTCTTTCTCATGGTAAATCAGATCTTCATCGATTTTCCATGCACAAAAACCTCCCTTTTATGGTTGGCGTCAAAAGAATTTGGATAGTAGAAAGCCTTATCTGATAAGGCTTGGGATGGCGTCCAACACTTGGAGTCTTATCCCTTTGTGGTTTCACGCAAACAAAAAAAAAGAGGGGCACTTTGGTTTCAAATTTAACGTGAGAAATCTCATGCTAAATAATAAGAAGGGGCGGTGGGAATATAGTTGGGCATGGGCTTTAGTTAGGCGCAAGCAAAGAGGGAGAATCCCAGTTGACTTGGTACTTCTTGAATCTTGGTTTAAACTCTAACCAATTCTCGGACCAATCCTAACTAATTTAGAAATTGGTTATAACCAATTAACTAATTAGGTCTTAGCCCAATTAGAAATTTAATTAAATCATAATCCAATTAGAAAATTAGTTAGGTTAAACTCCATCAAACTAGGGATTGACTTCTTGAAAATTGGATTATCACATAATCTAATAGGGCTTAATTTAATCAAACACAAATCAAATCAAATTGAATCCAATTCAATTAGATTTGATTCTAACCCTATTGCTCAATCAAATTGAGCCCTATTGCAATTCAATTATAAATTAATCCTCTTACAACTCACTAACTCTTAACGAATTAATTTATTGCAACTCTTGCACTGGATTAATCATCAATCACAGTAATGATTAGATCCAATAGTGATTCATAATCGCTAATCAACCATCTGATCGGATAAAGATCTCTTTTGTATATGATCACATCGTTCTATTCTGTTTGGTAGTGAGATATACTGTGATCTCCATCCCAATATCATCAAAACTTCTTTCGATGGGTTGGAACATTTCCAACTCTACCCATCAAGAATCATCGATTATCAAAATGATATTTGACGAGTCTCATAATCCATCAATGATACCTAGCAGCATGTGATGGTAACTCAGCAGAATGAAATATTGAATCTCTAGATGCAGTTATCATGTAGTTCGATTCTTCTGTCGTGAATCCCGACAAGACGCAGATCAAAGATAACTGATCAAATCTATTCATCCATTATATGTCAAATTCAATCAATTCGAGTTCATGTGAAATTTTATAAAAAGTTTTCTTCATCATTCACCTATCATGGCCATGAATTTTAGGACTCGGTCTCATGAATTGCAAGATCCCATCTAAGTGCACACCCTATTCCTACAATGGATCTATTGGTAACAAACGTACACTTCAAGATTTCAAATGGCTAGATAATCAAGTGATTGTGCAGTCAAACTACAGCAACCCTACTGTGAACAGTCGAGATACCGCAGATCAAAGAACTATCTATACCGCTACAACTTTAAGCAAGTCACCGACCAGTGGGTAACTATCCTAGTAACTTCTTGTGTTGGTCATGCTTGGTATCCTTGATCTCTATTAAGTATTTGCACTCTCATTCTAGTATCTCCATACTGTCGATTCGAGACTCATCTACCTACGAAGGAAAGCAATCTGTATATTGATCTATCCAGACTAGTCACCATCTCTATGACGCTCTATCGATCGAGAGTATTTAGGAATTAACTACTAATGACATGTGCCTCAACTTCTCAACTCTTGAGAATATATGTCATTATCTGTTAATTCTTTGGATGATTTATGAACACAATTTAAAACACAACATGAATAAAAAATAACTTAAATTTTATTTCTTTCAAAAATTTTAATTATAAAATTATGCCCCTAGTGTACATGTAACTGCCAATCTGATCTTTAGGGCATATATCTAACACCCTGTGGCTGTCTTATTATCGTTTTTTCTTTTTTGTTCACCTATGATAAATCTTTTGAGATGATGATGAAGAATTTTTATAGCTGTATACTCATGATATCATACTGTATCTGTGCCTTAGGATTTTCTTCTAAGTCTATTTTGACCCATAATTTATGGATTTTTTTTTCTTCTTTGTCAATAGCCATCCTTCTTTTGCAGTCGCTATGAATTCTTTATCTATACTTTCCTTTCTGCACTGTATATTTATATCAAATGAATAAAATTCTGGAGACTAATGGAACTATATTAGCCTCCAACTTTTTTAAAAATAATAATAATAATAATAATAATACTGTAGACTGAATGGCAATATATGTAATAAATTGTACAAGGACTACATTGCGAATTATTGTCATAGATATTCCTTTTGATGTTTGTAAATTTTACTTTCTGATTCCAATAAATGTACTTACATGACACTACAGTGGTATAATAAATTCGAATTTAACAGGAAAAAAAAAAAGACAATAGTGAATGGCCCACAGGGATGACTTTTCCCCTTTTTTTTCTATTTTATGGTCCGATTAATTGTAAATATAGTAACATTACGATGGTAATATAAGCATCAAATACATGTGTCGATGTGGCTTATTTTGGAAGGTGACACGAAGAGAGACAGATGCAAGAGTCCAGAGCAGGGGAGGGGGTCCATGGCCCCACCAGTCCAGTCGGCCCTCGACGGTACCAGCTGCATGTGCGTCCGATTTGTTATTTTCTGCCGTCCGTTTCAAAGGCTATGCGCTGCTCGGACATGCGAACCGCGAGACCCGTCTCCCTTTACAAAGAAATTTATGGAACGCCCCCCACTCCTCCCTCTCCTACAAATGCACTCCCCTTCCCTTTACAAGCAAACTAAATCCCATCTTTCCTCTCTCTTTCTATTAGCTTCATTCCTTCAGAGCCTCTCCAATGGCAATCCCAAAATGCTCTCTCACCATTGCTCTCTTTCTCCTCCTTCTCCCTCCGCGTGCCCGGAACCTTAGGGGATTCTGGCTGGCAGTCTGCGCATGCCACGTTCTACGGTGGTGGCGATGCATCAGGAACAATGGGAAATTAACTAAGCGTACACACCTTTGCACTAACAACGTCCAATTCTTTCTGGATCACTTCTAGCTAATGGGGATGTTGTTGTGTCTTTATATATAGGAGGGGCTTGTGGCTATGGCAACCTCTACAGCCAAGGTTACGGCACGAACACCGCCGCGCTTAGCACGGCCCTCTTCAACAATGGCCTCAGCTGCGGCGCATGCTACGAGATGAAGTGCACCGACGACGCCAGGTGGTGCCTCCCTGGGACCATTGTGGTCACTGCCACCAACTTCTGCCCTCCAAACTACGCCCTCGCTAACGACAACGGAGGGTGATGCAACCCTCCCCTCCAGCATTTTGACCTGGCCGAGCCCGCCTTCCTCCAGATCGCTCAGTACCGTGCCGGGATCGTGCCCGTGTCCTTCAGAAGGTGAGCCTTGTCCCACTCATGAACCCAACACCAACGAGCCCAACCGGTCTTCGTTTCTGGGTTTGTGTCAGGACCAAATTGGGTCATCTGGTGGTGGGCGCCGAGGCTCTATGCCCCATACTAGTTCTTGACGGTCAGCTAGAGCCAGTTGTACCATCTTGACATTTTCTACTTTAGCTATTCTCATATAATTTATATATTTCCATGATCCACCAAATAAAGCGCCAGTGAGTTCATTAAGCCATGTCAATGTGCAGGGTGCCATGTGTCAAGAAGGGTGGAGTTCGGTTCACCATCAATGGTCACTCCTACTTCAATTTGGTCTGATCACCAACGTCGCGGGTGCTGGCGATGTGCATGCTGTGTCCATCAAGGGATCCAAGACTGGGTGGCAGGCGATGTCGCAGAACTGGCAGAGCAATGCATACCTTGATGCACAGAGCCTCTCCTTCCAAGTCACCGCAAGCGATGGGAGGACTATAACTAGCTACAACGTCGTGCCTGCCGGGTGGCAATTCGGGCAGACCTTCGAAGGAGTGCAATTCTAATTTCCAAGCAGAACAAGTCTAGCAAGCCTAATTATCAATATCTTGTAGTATTTGTATTGGCTAGCTAATATTAGATTAGGAGAGATTGAAAGGAGTATCTTGTATCGAGAGAGGTTCGGTTACGCCGAGGTTGCTATCACTTAGCACCCGCAAAGGCTCAAGTGATATAGATGGATATATAGATAGAAAAGATGTAAAATTGTTTTCAGTGTCTTGCTCTAGTGCATAGGTTGCCCGAGGCCTGGGATTGTGGGGATGGGGAAGTTGGGTGGGCACCTTTCTCTGGCAGCCCCGCATCACCGAAATATTTTTTTAAATAATATATTTTTAATAAAATATTTTAAAAATATCGTGATTCATAAATTATTTACGAAACTACCATGTAGGGAGCACGTTGAATAAATTTGTGGGTTCAACCCATGAATTTTGAGCGGATGTGGATAAATTTATGGGTTAAACCCACGAATCTCTCAGTCCACGTGGCGTATGAACACAAAATTTGATATTTGAATTTGTGCCTTGAAGATACGGATTAAATTTAATTCGTGGCTTCAACCTACGAATTCAGAAATTCATGGGTTGAGCCCACGAATTTTTTTTTTTTTAAATCATGACCCCAAGTTACGTTTCTTCTCTAATCCTTCCCAAACCGGCAGTCTCCCCTCCCCCACGCCGTTCCCTCACTTCCGACTGTCCAGTCCCCCCTCCCCCACGCCGTTCCCTCTCTTTTGACCGTTCGATCCCCCCTCCCCTACGCCATCCCGCGTTACTCCCCTCCCCTCCGACAACGATCGCACCCTATGGGCTCCATCTCCACCCCCCGACTTATGTCGTCACCCTCGGATCACGCCCGCTGGACCCCCGCCCCCCTGCTCTCCTCCCCTCCGACAAGGGTCACGCTCCTTGGGCCCCGCCCCCCTCCACGGTCCCCCCCCCCCCAGCTGTCGTTGTGTCTTAACCTCGGATCGCACCACCCAGACCCCCTCTCCCCCAACCCCTCGCTGCTCCCCTCCCCTCCGATAAGGGTCGTGCTCCCTGGGCCCTGCCCCCGCCCTCCACGGTCCGCCCCCCCTCAGCTGTTGGTCGATCATTGGTGTTTCCATCATCTTGATAATTTTTTTTTATATCATTATCTTTTTTTTTGAATTGTTACAAGTGAAAAAAATAAAATTAATAATTATAATTTTTTTTCTAAGTATGTAAAATTTTATAATATTGTAAAAAACTATTGAATCACATAATTTGTTCGAGTGAATTGTTATTAGAAGATTTTATTTTAATTACTGACCTTAAGCTATGTAGTTTACTTTATTTTATATTTAATTAGTGATTTTATGTAGAGTATGCTAAAATTATTGTATTTGTTATATATGTAGTGATGGAAGAAAATATCACTGCCTTATGCTACATAAATGGTTCTATAGTTTATGGACCAAATGGCATTGAATACATTAGTCATCCTCAAAGAGCAATTAGAATTAAATCTGAAATTAAATTTGAGGAGTTAGAGAATAAATTATACAGAGTCTTTCGTGTAGACAAAAGCAAGAATAGACTTACGATAATATATAAATATCTACAGGTTGTGCAGCTGATATTATTAAAGTATAAATCTGTTTCGATTAATGAAGAAGAAGATATTGAAATAATCTTTTCAATGATTAGCTCGCATCTATGTTTATCGAGTGCAAAGTTGTATCTAAAAGTGCAGTTTATTAAAGTCGAATAGAATGAATATGAAGTAACCGATAGGGGTATAAGAACAACTCAGGGCATTGAACAGATCGATCCATCAGAACAACTCAGGGCACTGAATAGATTTATTCATCTAGAACAACTAAGGGCACTAACCATGTACCAAAAACTCAAAGTTTCAGACATGCAGAGGACCAGTTTCCTATAGTAGATCCTGATATGGCAAGTGTCACTATCAGACAACATCAATTTATACACCTACCGATGATATGATGCACATAGATAATCGACTATTTGAGGAAGATGACATACAAAGTGGAGATGAGATGGACTTCCATCCTCAGCAAGCTGGTACTTCTACTAATATAGAGTGCCGACCTATGAAAGAGCACCCAAATTTAGGAGTATTTGAAACTCCTTCTGAAATATTTAAATCAATTGATTGGACGGCAGCTGATGTATCAATATCTTCTGCATTAGAAGCATAGTGTACCAGCTGGGAAAGAGATATCGAGTTGTCAAAAGGGATTCATTTTGCAGATAAGACGGAACTGCAAACTACAGTAAAATAGTATCATATTGAGACGCATTATGAATTTAGAATTGTCTAGTCGGAGCCTAAACTTTGGATGATAAAATACAAAAATAAAAGGTCGAGATGCAATTGGATGCTCCGAGCCATTAAGTGATATGATTACTTTGAAATCACAAGGTATATCGGTCCACATACATGTGTTTCGGCTATGCTTTCTTAGGATTATTCTAGTCTTAATTAGAACTTTATTTCCAATAAAATTCGGAATGTTGTAAAAGAAATATCCACAATTTCTATTGCTGGTATCGATGTAATTATTAAAAATAGATTCAACTATACGGTCAGTTATAAAAAGTTATGAAAGGCAAAGCAAAAAGTAATGACATTGACATATGGAGACTGAAATAAATCTTATGACTTATTGCCAAAATGATTGCGTGCTATACAGAAATTTAATCCTGACTCTTGGGTGAAGTTCATCAGTACTTTCATCAGTTATCCTTCATTGGCTGTATTTGATCATGCTTTTTGAGCATTCGCACCATCAATTGAAGGCTTCAAACACCGTAGATCGATTATCAATATCGATGTTATATTTATGTACAAAAAATATCGAGAGAAGCTGATCATTGCAACAGCTGTTGATAGAAACAATCAAATTTTTTTACTTGCCTTTGCTACAGTAGATGAGGAGTCTACTGATACATGGGGCTGATTCTTGGCTTGTCTTAGATGTGGTATTACATCACATCATGGTATATGTCTTATTTCAGATTGGCATTCAGGTATGTTATCGGCTTTGCAGAACGAACATCTTGGCTAGCAACCTCCAGATGCACATCATGTTTATTGTTTGCACCACATAGCGAGTAACTTCAATACTCAGTTTCGGGACTCCAGACTCAAAGATTTGGTGAAAATAATCAGAATGCAAATACAACTTAGGAAGTTCAATAAATGTATGATGAAGATTGAAAAGGTAAATTCGGAAGCTATTCAATGGTTGAATGAAATTTTCGTGAAGACATGGTCTCGTACACATGATGGTGGTCGAAGATTTAGAATGATGATCACTAATTTATCTGAATATTTTAATGATGTACTAAAAATTATACGCTTTCTGTCGGTAACTTTATTGGTGCAACTGATGTTTTTTCGACTTGTATCATATTTTGATGGTCGACGTGTCCCAGCAGATGAAGCATTAACTCGAGATAAAAAATTTGTTCCATTTGCTATAACTTGTGTGATTGCCAACCAATCAAAAGTAACATCTCATAATGTCACAAAGTTCGATAGAGCAAGTGGAGTATTTTAAGTCCAAACAGCATTCTGTAAGCTGTATAACAATAAAGGCAACAATACTCAGGTGATGGTAGACTTTAGTAGAATCAATATGTTTAAGTTATTATATATTATAAATAAAAAATAGCTTTTTGATCTAATAAGCTAATATACATGCATTATCTGAGCATACATGTATGCATCAGAAATGGTAGTATTATCATTTATCGTGTTTTTATGTGATGGCTACCCATGCACATATGTCAATTGATTTTTGATGATATATTGATCGGTGTTACATACTAGAGGAGTATCATCATAGTTACAGCTATTAATTTCAACCCATCCTGCATGCAGATTATTAGATGCAACAAACAAGTGACATCACCATTATACCACAAAAAGAACGGTTGCGACAAAAGAGAAGGCCACGATCTTTTAGACTGAGGAATGAAATGGATTGAACGGAAGTCGGGAACATAACTATGTGCAGAAATTGTGGCGAAGTTGGACATAACAGACAAACATGTCCGAGAACCAGAGAATAAATTTTTTTTTATTCCGACTTGTATAATTACCAGAAAAAAAATTGTATTATTATTAATTGTAATGTGATACTACTTTTGTTCTGACTTGTTTCAAATATGTGCTTCTTTGATAGAGTATCAAATATGTGTTTTTTTGATTCAGTATCAAAATTTTGTTTTTACAAATATCTTCTATAGTATTATGCATATGGAGCCAGGGCTTGTAGATCAGACGGTGTTATATGCTCAAGCATCTCATCGATCTTCCACCATTCGGGATGGACAGATATGTATTTATATTATGTGTTTAAAGACTTAAAGATTCGAGTTAACTTCTTTTTATATTTACAGGAGTATTCCTTTCTTCGATGTCGACGGTGAGAGCTTGCCTTTACTCGTTCGACCCCGCTGGATATACGGATAGTTCTACTTTTGCAGCAGGTAGATTTTTACGGACTTAGCCGTGTGGGATTCATCTCGCTAGATTGGCATTTGATCACCGCGTTCATAGAGTGGTGGCATCCAGAAACTCATAATTTTATCTACCACCTGGTGAGTGCACTATCACTCTGGAGGACGTTAACATTCAGTTGGGTTTATCAGTTGATGGTCTTCCAGTGATAGATAACACACGTCAGGACTGACGTCAGGTATGCTTTGACTTGCTAGGTGTTGTCCCACCTACTGATAAACTCAAAGATTGCCGATCAAATCTTGCATAGTTGGGACAGCAATTTTTTGAGCTACCACTAGATGCAGACATTATAGCCATATAGCGTTATGCTAGGGCATATATTCTGCAACTGATGGGGGGTGTTTATATACAGATAAATCAAATAACATAATGTATATAATATTTTTTCTACTACTTGCTGATTTTGAGACTGCAGGATACTACAACTGGGATAGTGTGGGCTTAGCATGGTTGTACAGAGAGCTTTGTAGGGCAGGTAGGATAGATGCACATGATATTGCGAGACCTTTGATTTTACTCCAGGTGTGGACTTGGGATAGGTTTTCATCTATAGCTCCTCGTGGATTACTTTAGCCTCCTATAGATCCTATTATGGATTTGGCAGGTAGAGGTGCATTACCAACGGGTCCTCTAGCCATGAGGTATGTAATTGTATGTGCCATTATAATGTTCAAACTCTAAGTTTTTGTATTTGAAGTACACTTGTATGTACCATTATAATTTCATTATGTAGGTGGAGAGATGCTTTTGAGGTGATGGAGGTTTCTACTCATATTTTACTAAGTTATCGGCATCATCTTGATCGTCTCGGATTTGAGCAGCTATAAACATAACTTATTTACATTATTTAGATAATCTCTTGAAACGACTATGTTCATATTACTTATATTTAACCCTGTGGATGAAAAGGTTGTATGGCAGTCATATACTCCTCTGATCCTAGCAGGTCTACCAAATTATTATTTTAGTGGACGGCATATATGACGGTGTCGGGTGATACTTCTATACTTTTTTATCATCGAGTGGCACTATCCGGATAGAATGATGCACCGGTTCGGATTACGACAGACTATTCCAGAGATTTGTGATACGGATTTCAGACTTCATCATATCGATCTTTGAGGGCGAACCGATCATGACTAAGGAAGAATTCATCAGCAGTGGATTGCACTTTGGCAGAGTTGGCAGGATTATATTGTAGACGGTCTAGCGATCGATGGTATGATGGACTATTATGATGACTACATGGAGTGGTATCGTCACATTACGCATCGATTCATTTGTCGTGGTGGAGCGATGATTGACTATCTGGTAAGGTTTCATATTTTACTTTTTATTTTCTATGATTAACATAGGTTTATTTGCCTAGTGCTCATCCTTTGTTTGTGTCAGAGTGACAGTCTGGCGAGGATTCATCATTTGACTCGTCCAGACTCATTATCCACATCCAGACAGCTCATCCAGGATATTTGTACTTCAGACCTCCACGTCATTCGACAGCATGCTCGTATCTCCACCGATATCCATGATCATGGCTGTGGCATTGCAGAGTCCACTCTTTCACCTTTCATGCATCCCTCATCATCAAGAGCACCTGCATTACATAGAGGAGGTACCATATAATATTGCTCATCATCGTTTTCAATCTCGGATCTTCCATCATTCAGTTCATATGTGCCCTCGCCCGTATATATGTATGACGGTATAACCCAGTTTCAGTCCATAGAGGAGACTACGGCATATTTTGAGTATGCAGCGATTGAGTAAGGATCTGATGGAGCATCGTATCGAGTTGCACGAGGATCCGACTAAGGGTCCGAACGAGCATCGCACCGAGGAGCATGACAGTCCGACTAAGGCTCCAGACGAGCATCATACTGAGGAGGAACCGAGTGAGGCTCCACCTATGGGTCGTCGAGTGTAACCTGCAAAGAAGAAACGAAGACTGCCTTATGACACATGATGTATATAATTTTATGTTTTTTCATGTTTACAGGACGTATGGATTTATAGTATCACATATATTTTATTAATACATTTTGGCATGCCAAAGGAGATTTATGGATTTATCTAAGTAAAAAATATTTAACAAAAAAATTATGTTCCTAATAATTTAACAAAAAAATTAAAAAATAAAAAAAAATACTTGAACTGACCAGTGGTCAACCTGCTACATCCTGCGGCTGACCGGCTACATTGGCACATTTTGCGTGCCACAGTGGTCGACCGGACAAACCGACCTGGATCGATTGGTCGGCTCGATCTACAACGATCGATCGAAATCACCAGGCGATCGACCACGCAAAGGGAATTGGGCTCCTGGTCGACCGGCCTGAGATTTCGGACTCGATCGATCAGCTCGGTGGGCCTTGGTCAACTGAAATTCTCAGACGATCGATTGTAATGGCATGCCTTGCGTGCCACAGTGGTCAACCGACCTTAGGTTCCGAACTCAATCGGTCGGCTCAGTGGGCCTCGATCGATCGATTTTCTCAGGTGGTCGACCGCCCTAACCAATTTTTAATATATTTTTCAAATTATAAAATTTTTTATTCAATTTTTTTTATAATTATTGATTGGACACTAATTATTGATTAACCACTTTGCTGCCAAAATCATATCTTAAATTTCACATAATTTTGATCAGATTATAAAATTTCTTATCTAAAATAACAACAACAAAAAGAAAGGTACATATGCTTACATCAAATCGAAGTACATTTATCTAAAAATAAATGAAAAAAATGACAGATCTTCGGGTGAAGCCTCACATACTGCAACCAATCGCTGAAGTTTAATCATCCAGAGCAGGGTCCTATGGTGATGGAGGAAATTGATGATAAAAATACTATACGAACTGATCAAATCATCCAAATCCCTCATCCAATTGGGCATCCATCTGTGCAAATCCCTCATCTAGCCGAGAATCCATATGTGCAAATCTCTCGCTAACAAATATCTTCAATGCATCTATGCGAGCAAATAATGCATGCTGATCGGATGACTGCTGATCGGACCATGTTGCATATGTAGGCTGCTCTCTATCGATAGGCTAACCGCCTCCTTCACCGTCATATTCTTCTTCATCTACTGTAGATGTACACATCTACACCCCATCATGAAATATATACCCCATATGCCTCAGAGATGCATGATTGTGAATATCACTATGTTTAACCTTAATAACTTCATCATCAGTCATGATGTAGACATCAAATACCTCAAATATAGCAGTCAAAATAGCTCCATATGGCAAGATAATTTTTGAACTTAGAAAACATTCATTCATATAAAACATCATTAAATAGGGCAAATTAACCCATCACCTAAAAGAACCATTCTAAGGAGATAAACATCTAAATATGATATGTGTTCTCTATGATCTTCTCTGGGCAGAAAATTAAATGTAAAAATGTGATGGATTAATCTAGTTTTAAGTGGTAATAGATTTGCATCAGGTTTAGCAGTCACGCTTATATTGTCCTCAAAAATAGTTCTAACACAAGAAATATAGTCTAATACTGAATAATTTCAAACAGTACTATCATTGAAAAATCTATCACCATCTAATAGAATATCCAAAATTTGACCTAAAACTTCACAGTCAAATTCGATCAATTGTCCTTTAACATACGATGAAATAGAACAAGACTTACTATTAAAACTAAAATTATTATAAAAATAGTGAATCAGAGTAGGATATGTTGGTTTGTTGAGCGTAATCATAGATAGCCAACCCATCCTTTCAAACAAAAATTTAATACAAAAATCACTAAAACTATTTAAATCCACTATTCTACCTCCTACAACTTTCTTTCGAAAAAGTTTGATTGAAATTTTTCACTACAATCACTATTTAGAAAAAAAGGACTCTTCATACTTACGAGATAGTTGCTTTCTTTTCTCTATTTGAGCTCTCTTTCCTTTCGACAAAATTTCACTTTTTTTTAAGCCATAATTGGTTTTAAGAAGGGGGATCAAAATTTGTGGACTAAATGCACCAATACAAGAAAATTTCTGAAAATCTCAATGAGGAGTAAGAAGGATTGGGGGTGGATTTAAAGACAATAAAATTATGGGTTGGACCTATGATTTCTCGAATTCGTGGGTTGAACCTACGAATACAAAAATTCGTGGGTTCAACTCATGAATTTTGTTCAAATTTAAAAAAAAAAATATTGAAGTGGCTGAACCCATGAATTCAGGTTAGACCCACGAATCCATTTAATCAATTCGTGGCTCTAATCCACGAATTCAAATATCAAAATTCGTACATCTAATCCACATGGACTAGAGAATTTATGGGTTCAATCGATAAATTATCTATATAAACTATAAATTCATAAGTTGAATCCATAAATTTATCTGACGTATCCTTCTTACGGTAGTTTCGTAAATAATCTATAAATTATGATATTTTTAAAATATTTTATTAAAAATATATTATCTTAAAAAAAATCCTGCGTCATCATCATACGGGTCAGAGATGTGTTTATTAGAATGCTATTTTAGCCCGCTTATGGGTGACGAAGCGTTCTGCAGACATACGGATGCTTGTCATTTGTCACTCAACATCGTTTGCCTCTTCTAGTACAATATATTACAAGGAGCAAAGTCAAATTTGGCTGAGCTCATAAATTAATTGGGTGCTTGGCATTTTTTTTTTTTATACAAGTCTGACGAGTTTTTACCCCCTTTTTTTTTACTTTTTACTGGGTGACACACAAATCTTCCCTTCTTTTTTTTTTTTTCTTCCCTTACTTCAAGTAATTTTTTTTGGAATCTTTTCTGATAGAGACATAAAGGCCCACTCATACTATAATTATAAGGTCCAAAATTTTGGATTCTGTCCTTCAAAAATTAACCTTAAGAACAGGAGTAGGACAACTAAACTAACCTCTAATTTAACTATAAAAAAATGATCGGAGGTTGCATGAGATATGAGGGTTTTTGCAACGTGTCCCTCAATCCTCATCAAAATCCTAATTCGTTGTCATCATTAAATGCCCTCTTGACGCTGAGGATGCTAAAAAACATTAAGCATAAATCTCGAAATAAATATAACTATAAGCAGGTAGAGAAGGAAGAATTGGAGTTATGACAAGTCACATGAAATAAATGGTTATAATACTGCGCTATAAATTGAACCATTCTGAGCATCATGAATTAACCTGCTTGATATACATGCATAAATCTAGAAATAAATATCTCCATGTTATACTGCAAAAAAACGCTTTGGATTAACGCCGCCAAGCCAACTTCCATTCTTTATGTTGGCATTGAAATCGAAGCACAGAAACATCACGCAAAAGAAATTAATATTAACTTACCCTTCAATTAATTATTAGAGAAGTCAATCGAGCCAATCCATTGCCCTGCCAATGGAAGCCAAAAGACCTCTCCATCTCCATGTAATCTTTATACTCCATTTATAGTCTCATGTCTTAACATGATGCAAACAGTTTTGAAGCACCTCAAGGTAGATAAGATGGTCTCGATTAAATCAGATCTTCCACCGACAGCTTTAGGTGAACTCGAGAAAATAGCAACTCAATTTTTTTTTTTTTTAAAAAAAGTTCATTTAAAAAGAATGCATGAAAAAGGACTGAATATTAGAATGATCTTTCCGTAACACCCAAAATTGAAATCTTTCGGAAACCACCATCCATGCAAGATGAAGCATTAAATTAAGACCTTGGCAACAGAGAACCAATTTGGGTCCTACGTTGAGAAGGTAAGAGATAATTTTGAGCAACTTCAGGGATAAACATCACTCCCCTCTTCTACAACAATGTTCGGGCATCCTGGTCTTCTCCCCAACTAACCTTCCAAAGAAAGTTGCTTGGCCATAAAGAACCTTTTTCAGACTTCAGCATCATCAGTGCTGTACAATTTGATGAAGTGCAAAGAATATGAAAAACACCACCGAACAAAATCCAAATCCTCATCTCACTAACTTAACCCCCAGCAAACTACCATAGTTTACATGCATAACAGACACCATCCTTGCAACTGAAACAACTGATTTTAGTAATTCAACAGAGAGTACTTCACTCTCAATATAATCTTCCCTTTCTCAACTCCAAGCTTCCCACCAGTCACCAACCAGTGCCCTGGTATTTCATCAGGGCCTTTGCACATCTCCGACGTATCCACAAGTTTCATCAGTTTCCCCAAATCTCTCGAGCCTGAACTTGAGTCAACTGAATCTGTAGAATCTCCCACGGACGGTATCCTTGATTTGTCGTCTGGACAAGCTGGGTTGTGGTCCCACAGGGATCTTCTTATGGTGCATCCAGGTACCTTACAATAGAGAAGTTTCATGTGCAACACATTCTTCGCTCCAAAGTCCCAAACTCCTAGCTGAGCTCCAGTGACTATATACGCACCAGAGATGCCACCAAGAAAAGTCTCATCGTTCTCTATTGGTGCTGTACAGACATGAGAGAAGTTCTTCCACTTCACATGCTCAAACCACCGGCTATCTTGCTCCTCAGGTCCCTGCCACTTTGGCGCACCAATGGCTATGTGGGTGTCCCAATAAGGTTGAAGAATCTTTGGGAGAGATGCCAGGTGCTGGACCTGAATGTGTAGCCGGTTCTGCTTGGCTCCTTCCAGGCACAATCTTAGGCCAGTGACAGGCTTACGCCCAACTGATATCTGCATAATTATTCAAATGGTATCACAGGAAAAAAAGGATTAAAAAGAATGTTTATTGCCAAAACAAAATTACAACACTGCATCCTCTGTATAGTAAAAAATTTAAAATTATCATTGGCTTGGGGTACAAGTGGAGGAGAAGGAAAGCAAAAGGAAATACGGTTGAAGCTTCAGTACAAAGAAAGGGTACCTACTGCCACAAAAAATTGTTAGTGACGACATGCCCATGGCCGTTTCTATATTAAATAGATCCAGATGGTCGATAATTCAGATGCACCAATTACTAATATGTATTATATAGGACTCAGAATTTACAGTTAATGCTGAGAGATGATGATAACAAATGATCCTTCTGAAACATAACTGACTCGTAAGTAGATGCTGTCTAAAGAAGTAATGCCAATTTTCTCGACTGGCTTAACAAGCACAAAGATAGCATAGCATAGACTGGCAGCATATTAGACGTTGTAATATACCACGATACGATCACAGTTTCAAAGCAGGTATGATAATAAGGACCGCACATGAACAGTCAACTTGACAAATAAAATATGCAATGATATAGAATATTTGCTCTAGTCCATTTTATCAAGAAACAGAGCTTTATCAATCTCAAATCACACTTTTTAGTAGAAGTCATTACTGATCAATTGGTTATGAAATTCAAATATTATAGCATTTACATATCATTAAGGGCACAGAAAAATTGAGGCAATGTCCCCGAGATGGAGTTTAACATTCAATAGTAGAAGCTAGTATCAACCCAATGTTCCTAATAGCTCTATTCAATTCTATGTGCTCATGACAAGCGCACCTGCTCTTGGCTGACCTGAAGCTTCGGCCCCATAATGCTAAACTGCAAATATGGGCAGACTGGCTCTTTTCTTTGATGTCCTGGAAGTTCATTGCGAACTGGGGCCCATATCCTGGGGACCTGAAACTCCAGAAAATATTGCAGCTCTTCTATTGGAGGCTTATCTGCAAATGATACAGAATATTTTCAGGTTAGGCAAACAAGGATCCCATGAGAGAGTAATTTAAAAAAAAACAAACATGTGTAAGGGTGAGACATACATTCCAGATAAAGGTTGATAGCACGCATGAGATGGTCCTTCCCTGGCATGCTTTCAAGGAGAGAAGTGATTGGACAGAAGGTAATTTCAATAACATCAGGAGCCGAATAGACAGTTCTTGCCCACTTGGTATAGCTTTGGACTAGATCATCTCCACCCCTTCTTCTGAAAATGACAGTAACATCCTGCATCAACAATTGTATGAGAAAAATGGAGGCTCAAACATTAGAGCATACCTCGACACTTAAAACTGCCAGGGTTTAAATGTGAGCCATGAGTTTTCTCCAGCACGTCTTTACATTATCATTAAGCTCATTAAGAATAAGCACAATAATGAATATTCGAACCACATTGAACAAAAGTCCATTTGACTACCTTGACTGATAATAATATAAACAAGAGCAATTAGGTTTTAGGTTTCTGCTGAAACCGACGAATTTAGTTTAGGACAGCTCTGGCAGTTTGGGCTAATCTTAGCCAAAATTGACAGTAATTTACTAGGAGGGCTAAATTCAAATCATGTATACTAATGTCTGGTACATACAATGCATGTGGAGAAAGTGTGAACAACTGTGGTCTCCATTTAATTAAAGATTCTTTTTATTATCCAGGTAACTTTATAAATATGCTCCCACTTTAATGCGCAATCTCCTCCTGTTTACCCTTTACAGCAAGACCTTAAGTTAAGTGGGTTGCATTTATTACAACCAGGAGAAGCTTTAAAGGAAGAAAGGATGGAGGGTAGAGATGTATCCAGCAAACAGCATATGCGACCATACTTGAAGGATGCAACACCACCTAAAAGCCTCTGTATTATAATACTAGAGAGGTAGTTAGTGTCATTTTGGATCATTCTTCATTCTTTATGACAAAAAGGGGAGACCTAACTCATAAAAGACAAGTCAAGCTTTGAGAACTCTTTTCTTAAGATTAAGCTGGAAAATATTTTCTTCAGCTTAAACTAAGATTTCGCAAATTTGCATTAAAAAAGGATCAATTTACTGCCTTCAAAATAATGAGATATTATTTTTTAATAGTCCCAATCACAAATCTATCTCTAAAGGGCCCAACCAGTACAATATAATCTATATTAATCCAACATTTCTTTATTTAATTCTTTTTATTTTTAATTTATCTCTATAATTATTTTTCCAGTTGAGATTGCAGAATTTGTTAGTAAAACTCCTTTTGCATAGCCAAACCTAAAACTAAGTTTTCAAACATTGAGGTCAATTTTATGATAATGTTACAAATGTGGTATTATATGAGCTAATATAATATTTTAAGGTTCAATATTTGGAGGAGGAAAATATCAAACTTCATTGGCAAACTTGCATAGTGTGATGTGTGCTTGATCGGGAGCTTAGTTCCAAAACACATGGTGAGATATTCAAAACTTCTTTCTTGAGTAGTACTCCATCAAACTAATTATGCATTTCTTAAATCAAATCAATTTGGATCGAGTCAATCATAAACTTAGGTTGTGTCTTGTGCACATGTGGCGCATTGCTGTGCAGGATTATTCATAAGCATGGCAGGTGAAGATTATTGTCTGGCCATAGGCCTTACATGTTTTGTCCTGTCTGCTTGTGGCCATTATACCATCAGCACAAGCTTGATTATGGCATCACTCATGTCAAATTGGGACAAGGTTGCAAGCATCACATTTGTGACATGTGATTACCCTATATGAATTCATTGGTCACACACAAGTGCTACACATTGGGTGCTGAATGGTTACAAATGAGCATGCAATCACAGCAAACATACCACATTTTCAAAATGCAAGTTTCTCAGTGGTCCAAGATCACTTAGCTTGTGATAGTCTTTGGACTTGGACAATTGCTAGGTAGCTGTAATTCTCTCGGAGGTGGCTGATCCACCTCTTACAAGAACTTGCAATGTAAGGCCCAACTGCTGGTTTCTCTCGAGAATTCCAAGCAAGAAGAAGAACCTGAAGTATGCTTATGGATTTGAAAACCATCATTATGGCCATGGCCACAAAGGAGACCTCCTTTGAGACATCAAGTATTTACTTTCAATAACACCCCTTTTACATATCCAGCCACTACCAGTAGTTGATTTTATTTATCTAAATGAAGAGAACCAACATTTGACAAGGCATTTTCCTCTAATCACTTCTGCAATAGCAATATACACTTTGGGAGAAGATATTTCATACCCATCCCAAAAAGAGTTATAAACATTAACAACATATTATTTTGATACATATTTAACAAAGATATGCAATGCTAATATAGTTTTTCTTATAGGGAAATGTTTTCCTCATATAATACAGATAGATATATTAAATCAAGAAAAACCATATAGGCCGCCAATACTGATCATTAAATAGTAGTTTTGTAATTTACATATAGAGCATATATCAAACAAACATGTCATCCAGCTTGGTTTGGTTTCCATTTCCATACTGCAATTTTTATGCATAATAATATTACTGCAATTCTTATATTGCATGCATATAATTGTAGGAAAGATGGTGATATATGTCATCTTCTTAGAAAAGAACAATTTCCATAATTCACTAACTTCATTCCCCTTTTTTTGATTTACCGGTCATAATTATTTTGTGGTGGTAAAGAAGTTTTAATTGTTGTCAAGAAAATGGAAGCAATTTGTAACCTTTATATGCATATGTAAGTCAAAGATAGAACAAAAATTGTAAAATATGAATGCGAAAGTAAGGGCCTACTTGGCATCGCCATTATTTTTTTTTTTTGATTTTTTTAAATAGAATAACAGAAATCAATGCAAAAAACATGTTTGGTGTTGTTGTGTTTATATTCTATTTCTCAAAAGTCATTTTTATTACTTCTAGAAACAATGAAAATATAATATTCTTACTTTCACTATTTTAAAAAATAAAAAAACTCATGTCTTTTACCACCACCACTAACACTATATCCATCCTGACACCATCATTGCCGCCACTACTGCTGTCATCTCCACCAACACCAACATTGCCAGTCCATCATCACCACCGCCATTGTCTCCATCATCGTCACCGCCATCGTTGTTGCTGCAACCTCCACTACATCACTATCACCACCATCGTTCTCCAAACTAAACGGTCAGGCCGTGCCGAACTGTAGCGGGAAGAAATCGGTCCGATTCCAACATACAAAACAACATAGCAACAATCTCAGAGGGAGAGAGAAGAAAGAGAGGAAACTAGAGAGGGCGGGAGAGGAAGAGAGGCCACCGGAGCTCTTGCCGAGCTCGATAAGGGTGGAGGGATGGAAGGAGAGAAAGAGGGAGATCCTTACCAAGTGTCCGAAGGCTGTCAGAGGCCACCGAATGAACGATGGCGACGCCATCTCCAACGGCCGCCAAGCTAGCATCGAGGCCAAAGGAGGACCTCTGCCCTCCTCCAATGCGAAACAGGAGTTCGCCCCTATTTCACATTTTTTTGGCTTTTATCGCGCGAAGTTGGCAACGTAATTACCGACTTCGCCATATTTTTTTTATAATTTTGGTTGAACTGCTTGCCAACTTCACGTGATAAAAATCAAAAAAAATACAAAATAGGGGCGAACCCCTGCTTCGCACTGGAGAACGACGTTGGCTTGCCGGCCGTTAGACATGTCGCGGCAGCATCGCCGTCCATCCAAAGGCCTCCGACAATCTTCGGACACCCAATAAGGACCTCCCTCTCTCCTTCCTTCCCTCCGCCCTTATCAAGCTTGGCAAGAGCTCGAATTCCTCTCCTTCTCCTTCTCCCCCTATCTCTCTCTTCCTCTCTTTCTTCTCTCTCTCTCCTCTACCCTATCGGTTCGGCCAGGCATGGACCAGTATGGATCCATACCGAACCATACCCCCGGCTCGCCGATACAGGGTCCGATTCTGGTTCGATGATCCTTGATCACCACTATTGCCTCTACCATGTCTATGCCACATCACCACCACCACCACATTGTTGGTGCCCTCACCACGATTCTCACTGCAACCACAATCCTGTGGCACACCATATCACCACCACCACCACCACCATCATTATCTCTACCACCGCTACCACCACCTCGAGCACCATCATCATGTTTATATTATTAAAAATACTTGACCACGACAAACATATTTATATTTTTAAAAATTTTAAAATAAAATAAATTTTTTATTTTTCTATTGAAAATAAAATAAATGATAGTGATGCCAAATGCCACCTAAATATGTTGTATTACCTCCTTTGCAGCAAGATATGGAGCATTGGGTGGTTGCGGGTATATTCCTTGACTGTTGAACACAAAAGAATCCACAGCCTGAAATCCATCCATTACAAATATGTTAAGCCAATGTGCAACACAGGCCAATTAATTGGTTGACGAGCAGTTTCCAAGAGATAAAACAAAAAGCACTAGCCTTATCCTTCAGCTTCAAGGGACCTGAACTTGTAGACCTTTCAGTTTCTGAGAATCTATGGTCTCCAATGTCCTGGATGTAGTTCTTTATTTCCATGGATGATAAATGTGACAAGCTGTGCTGCTTGACATAAATCACATCCTTTCCACCAATAGTAATGGATGTGATGACATGAGTCCCGTAACTCTCAATAAATCTGCAACAAGCACAACTATTGAAGGTCTTCCATTGTTGTAAAAATTTTGCGGTCTTTCACCACAGATTATGTATATTTAATTTACCTTGCTAAAGACAATGGTTCCCATGAAAGTGGCACGGCATGCCTGACCTCTTCTCGTAATGATGAAGGTTGTTTTCTCAAGTGAACATTACATAAAGGAATGAACATCCCTTCCATTGCAAGGCTTTTTGTAGCCGCAGCATCAATTTTCTTTGACCCAGTAAAACTGAATGCAGTATTAAAACTTCCAATGGGAAAATTTCCCAGTAGATGAGCTTTTGTGTTAAAATATTCTGCCATCTGCACTCACTCATAGGGGGAAAATCATAACTGACGAGATATGATACTCAGCATGCAAATAGCACATCTTACACCATATAATAAGCAGAATATAATATAAATACAGCAAAAAACATTGTGACTTTTGAAAAATAATGTAGCCAGGATGATAACTGCTACAAACCACAAGCACTTGCAACTCTTTCCTTGTTACAGAGGAGCTGGAAATATTAGAATAACATGACTTCATGGTCTGCCTACATGTCAAATTAGAAAATACATTCCTTATGAATGAAGTGACAAGGAGGGGAAAGGCCAGGAGGGAGGATGGACATTGGGAGATTCTGAACAATGGTCAAAACAACTGACCGCTGAAACAAGCAATACATTGATAGTGTTCCTTTCTCCTCAATGACCAATATCCATTAAAAGTAGTTCTCCAAAGTCAAGGTGAATGGATGCTTTTAACAGGATTATGTGTTGTTTTGGTCCTATTGTTTTGGACACGTGGATATCCCATTTTTCAATTGTTGAATAGAAGATTGAAGGTTAGCGAATTGACCGGTTTAAAAGAAACTCATCGGTTTGGAGTGTACACAGAAGGCGAAGATGGCATGGAAACGACATCAAGGACTGTAGGCTTGTCTCTTAAATGAAAGGTTATCAAGCATAGTAGTTCAAAAACAACAGTAAATAATCAGGCTCAATACTTGGAACATGTTACTCGGGCCCACATATTTTTGCAACTACTATTTGAGTGTTGGATTCCCATGCTGAGCATGTTTAATATCTCTATTTCCAGAAAAATTAGTGACTTATTTAATTCCTTCTGGATTTGAGCTTAGAAGGAAGGCTTGTAAATTTTGGTTTGAAATCCATTCACTCTATCCTCTGCCACTTTGAACACGAAGCAACATAAAACTTATAGTTCCCTCAATCAAGACAAAATCCTACTGCTCGCGTTCCTCTCCTGGTTTCAAAGGTATGGTAATCTATTTCCTAGAATTATTTGAGGTGGCCATGTCATTTTTATGACACATAGAAGGAGGTCATCATCTTGTTTGTTCAATAGTATCCATTGAATCCAACAAGGATTAACATTCCATAAGAGAAGGCATAAGGAAACCTGAAAAGCTGCAAAAAGGTCAACAATAGTAAGTCTGATATATGTGGCTTAGCTAGTACAAAGCTGCAATCTACAAACTTTACTTTGTCATATTACAAAACTAATGTACCAAATATGAAATTCTATTAAAAGTTATGTCCTTCCACCGAATCAATCAACCAGAACTGATACAGACAAGGTCTCCATGTCAAAGATAAGATTCTACAAAATATCTATAATAACCTATAGCACAAATTGATATGCCCTTAATATGAAGCAGCTTTACTGATGAATACTTAATTTAAGCCGTTAGAGGCACTAAATATAGTAATAATTGATGTTATTTTATTGAAATTTGATGCTCTCTAGTCTATTTTGCAGGTGATGGGGAGTTTGGGTTCATACAATTCAAATTGGATTCAAATCGAATCAGATTTGAGTGAACCAGGCAATCAGCTCCCATTCCAGTGTGAACGCGATTTAAATATCAAGGGTTCAGATTAAAAAATCACTCTAAATGAAGACCAAGTGTGAACACGGCTTATTGATCAATGGAGGAGAAGCAAGAGACTTGATCTAAGGGTCCTTATTCATGCTCCCACCTCTCTTTTCATGAAATCCTAGCCTCCCCACTCTACAAATAGAACCTCAAGACCTCTATCTTCTCCAAGCAAACCAACGCCTAAGTTTCTCTCCAAGCTGCTGCCCCCATGTCTCTTTCTCTTCTTCATAAGTCTAGAGGAGGTACTAACCCTAGCACGGTACCATATGCCTCCATAGATCTCTTTTCCACATTCTAAGAAATCTAGAAAAGATCCTAATCCTAGTGCCGCTACCCTTTCTCTTCCACATACCCTCTTCCATCTACCGTTCTTCTTTAGAGTTTCTAGACCAAGCCTTCCAACTATCCTACCACTGTCTACATGAAGGAAGACGAAGGATTCAAGGAGACGTATCCACTATCAGGTTTTTATTTTTTACTTTAGATTGTTTGACTGCCTTATATGCTTTACTGCTTTATATTTCTAATTGATTATTTCCTTCTCTTGTACCTTACTTTTCATACTTTACTTTGCTTATTAGTAATTTGCCTTTTATTGTTAGTTAATTTACTTTCCATTTAGTTAGATTCACTAGATCTTCTCATACCTAATTAACCTAATTTAAAACTTACCTCTTATTCCTTCTTGCTTAAAGATAACATAATATAAAAAGAATATAGAGACCCCCCACCAACCTTACACTTACCTGGCTAGTTGAGCGACTAGTCTGCTACTTGGAGTGCTTGAAGGAGACCTTGGTAGTTAGGAGCTGTCTAAATCTAGGATAACCCATAGTCAGGATTGATTAAACCACTTGTTTGTTAAGTAAAAATATCAAACTTAATTAATTCTTCCTTCTTTTCTTAGCCTTAGAACTCTTTAAGTTATCTTCTTTAGAACTCTTTTCTCTCCCCCTCCTTTTCTCATCTTCTTTTTCAAAAAATAAATTGCTGAAATTAAAACTCAGTGAGATCTTTTGGGTGCATGCTAGGACGCCGATCATTACAACCTGATTTACACCCATTAGACCTAAAGCTAGAAAAAATGATTCGAACAAACCAAATCAAAACCATGGATCCAAAACAGGAGACTGACCCACCACGACAATTGAGGGAGTATTTTACTCTCTCATCTTATACCTACTCACCATGTATCCAACCTCTTCCTGTGGAGGCGGCACAATACGAAATCAAATCCAGCATTATTCAAATGCTACCATCATTCTATGGACTGACGAACGAGGATCTGTACAAATATTTGGACGAATTTCTTGAGATATGCTCCATAGTAAAAATCCAAAACTTCTCCGATGATGCCCTCAGGTTGAAATTGTTTCTTTTTTTCACTTAAGGACAAAGCCAAGCATTGGTTAAACTCCCTAGATTCCATAACCATTTCAACTTTGGACCATCTTCAGAGAGAGTTCCTCAAAACATACTTTCCAATTGAAAAAACAAATCAAATTAGAAAAACCATCACTAATTTTTTCTAATTGGATGGTGAATTTTTCCATGAGACATGGAAAAGGTTAAGGGACCTTATTCGTAGATACCCCCACCACGTTGTTCCCAAATGGCAACTTGATCAGTATTTCTACGATGGTCTATCGGAGAAACACCGACAAATAATCGATGCATCGTGTGGTGGGATATTCATGCTAAAGAGTGAGGATGAGGCTTGGCAACTCTTTGAAACACTTAGTGAGAACTCTTTGCATCACATGTCTACCACCTCTAGAGAACAACCCATATCTTAATAAAAAAGAGGTGGAATCTATCAAATTGAAAACATTATGGATATTCATAGTAAGGTAAATGAGTTATCCCAAAGATTAGACCGTCTTCTGAATACTAGACACTCTCCGATTCTACCTAACCCAGTCCAAAATGTTTATGCATTGGGTGCAAGCCCGACCCATTTTGTTAGTAAATGCCCAACCGCACATCAATTTCCTGAGTTTGTGCACGAGCAGATCCAGCAAGCTCAAACTCAACAAGCTCGTAGACCAGAAAATGATCCATACTCGAACACTTATAACCCCGACTGGAGAAACCATCCAAATTTTTTCTAGAGACCACAGCCAATGGTTAGCCCTGCTGTACCTAGACCCAATTATCAGGACCCGACATATAAGCATGGACCATACCATCAGTTCCAAAGTGCTCCTCAACCGTCTACCACTGGTCACAGCTCAGCTTTCGAGGAGAAGATTCTAAAAATGCTAGAACGATTAGAAATCAACACCCAAACCCTTAACTCCCACATGTAATCCATTGCTAAGCTAGAGACCCAAATAAGTCAACTAGCAACCACATTCAGTAGGAGAGAAGGAGGAAAGTTACCTAACCAACCTGAGAGCAATCCGAGAGAGCAATTCATGGTTGAGAGCTCCAATGCTCCAAAAAAATTTTCTGAACACGTTAAATCAATCATGACTCTCAAAAGTGGGAAGGTCATTGAACACACGAGTAAAACCAATGAGACCAACCCTAGACCTCTGACCAAGCCCGAATCACCCAAGAACAAAGAGGACCCAAAAGTAGAGAATGGATCAACTGCATCGGAATCACCTTACTTGCCTAAAGTCCCATTTTTGAGTGCTCTAAAGGCCCCTACTCTTGCAGATAAGAAGGGAGAAAGACTTGACGAGATGTTAGAATTATTTAAGCAAGTCCAAATTAATCTTTCCCTTCTAAATGCAATCAAACAGGTCCCAGCTCACGCAAAATTTTTGAAAAAATTATGTAGCCAAAAACGTAAATCCCGATTACAACTTTCAAAGAAAGTATGCTTTACTGAACAAGCTATCTCTGTATTCCAGCACGCTACCCCTCTAAAGCTTAAAGATCCTGGTACCCCTACCATTTCTTGCATTATAGAGGACTTTCACATCGAGCAAGCTCTCCTGAACCTAGGGGCCAGTGTGAACCTTTTACCTAGCTCAATTTATGAACTTTTTGGATTTGGAGAACTGAAACCCACGTCGATCACTTTACAGTTAGCTGATAGATCAATTAAGACACCACGTGAGATGATCGAGGATGTTTTGATTAAGGTAGATGAGTTCTATTTTTCAGTTGATTTTCTAGTCCTTGACATGGAATTGAGCAGCAATTCAAGGCAAATTCCTATTATCTTAGGCAGACCCTTCCTAGCTATGGCAAACATGTGCATCAATTATAGGACAGGAGTCATAGACGTATCATTTGAGAATAAGAAACTGAGACTGAATGTGTTTAGTGCATCCCAGGGACCATTAACTGATAATTGCTTCAAGATAGATACATTCGAGGACATCATTGAGGAAGCAACATCAACGATTTTTGTACATGATTTTTGAGACACCCACTTGACGCACTTTGGAGTGGATGATTGTGATATGGAGGGAGGAAGCGAAGAAGTAAATATTCTAGTTGATACATCAAATGCTAAAACTACTCCCCCTTGGACAATCAAGTACGAGTCATTGCCCGCATTAGCCAATACACTCACAGCACCATCATTAGAATCACCACCTGTACTAAAATTAAAGCCACTTCCGGCCACACTCAAGTATACAATCTTAGGACCTAATGACACCCTCCCGATGATCATTGCATCAGACTTGACCCCGAATCAGAAAACACAATTGATTGACATTCTGAAGGAAAACAAAGAGGCTATCGGCTGGTCCATTGCCGATCTAAAAGGAATTGACCCCTCCATCTGTATGCACCACATTCATTGCGAGGCAGATGCCAAACCCCATTGAGACATGCAGAGGAGACTGAACCCAAACATACGGGAAGTAGTGAAGAAAGAGGTGGTAAAGTGGTTAGATGCTGGAATCATCTATCCCATATCTGACAATAAATGGATCAAGCCCACCTAAGTAGTACCTAAAAAATCATGTATTACTGTGGTAGAGAATGAAGAAGGTGAATTGCTTCCCACTCGCACACCATCTAGCTGGCGAGTATGCATTGACTATAGAAAACTAAACGCCGTTACTAGGAAGGACCATTTTTCATTATCCTTCGTCGATCAAATCCTAGAACGCTAGCGGGTCAACATTTTTTCTATTTTCTAGATGATTATTCAGGATACAATCAGATACCTGTATTTCCGGATGACAAAGAGAAAACCACCTTCACTTGCCCCTATGGCACTTTTACTTTTCGACATATGCCATTCGGACTCTGCAATGCACCTGCTATATTTCAACGATGCATCTTGACCATTTTTTCGGATATGGTGGACAAATATCTCAAAATTTTCATAGATTTCTCCGTATTTGGAACCACCTTTGAAGATTATCTCCATAACCTCTCCAAAGTTCTTAAGCGCTGTACGGAGACATTTGATTTTAAGTTGAGAAAAAAGCCATTTCATGGTTCGAAAAGGAATCGTATTGAGACATTATTTTTGAAAAAGAGATTAAGGTAGACAAAGACAAAATCGAAGTCATTTCAAAACTACCACCCCTACTTCGGTTCGACAAATATGATCCTTCCTAGGTCACGCTGGATTTTACAGACGCTTCATTAAAGATTTTAGTAAGATATCGAGACCCTTGTGCAATCTACTAGTTAAGGACACGCCATTTGTCTTTAATGAAGAATATCTACAAGCCTTCCACACATTATAAATAGCCCTGATAACAGCATCCATAATAAAACCCCCTGATTGGTCCTTTCCATTTGAAATTATATGTGACGCTTCTGATTTCGCAATAGGAACCATCTTAGGTCAAAAAATCAACAAGGAGCCACATGTGATCTATTACGCTAGCAAAACTCTATCCGATGCCCAATTAAACTACACCACGATAGAAAAAGAGCTACTAGCGGTGGTATTCGCCCTTGATAAATTTCGTTCATATCTATTAGGGTCTAAGATTCTAGTGTATTCTGATCATGCGGCTCTGAAACATCTGCTTTCAAAGAAAGATACTAAATCGCGATTGATCAGATGGATCCTTCTGCTTTAAGAATTTAACCTAAAAATCCGAGACAAGAAGGATTCCGAAAATGTAGTCGCTGATCACATTTCTAGAATCTTAGTTGATCATACGATAGGTACAGATGAAGTCAAGGAGAAATTTTCCGACGAACAACTTTTTGCAATCTCCTCTGACCAAATCCCATGGTTTGCCCACATCATTAACTATTTGGCAACATGACAAGTTCCTTTCCATTGGACAAAACAGGAGAAGGATCGATTCTTCTCACAGGTCAAACATTATTATTGAGAGGAACCCGAATTGTTCAAATATTGTCCTGACCAAGTGATTCGACGCTGTGTCCCTGAGAGTGAGTATCAAAGTATACTTACTTTTAGTCACTCTCATGCATGCGAGGGACATTTCAGTGGGAAAAAAACAGCCGCTAAAGTGTTACAAAATGGGTTTTACTAACCGACACTGTTTAAGAATGCATATAAATTTTGTCTTAAGTGCTTGCGCTGTCAGCAGACGAAAAATATTTTTAAAAAAAACATGATGCCACTATTCCCCATATTGGTCGTGGAAGTTTTTGATGTTTGGAGAATCGATTTTATGAGCCCCTTTCCTTCATCCTACGGATACGAATATATTTTGGTTGCGGTAGATTACGTATCTAAATGAATTGAAGCTATGGCAACCAGAACGAATGATCATAAAGTGGCAATCAAATTCATCCAACAGAACATCTTAAGTCGATTTGATTGCCCAAGAGCCATTATTAGTGATAGAGATGCTCACTTTATGAATAGGCACTTTAAAAGTTTAATGAAGAAATACGGAATCACTCATAAAGTTGCCATACCATACCATCCCCAAACTAGTGGCCAAATAGAAGTCTCCAATAGGGAGATCAAACGAATTCTCGAGAAGATGGTTAGGCCTGATCGAAAAGATTGATCTGGACGATTAGACGATGCATTATGGACCTACCACACTGCATACAAAATCCCGATAGGAATGTCTCCTTATCGGCTCATTTTTTGAAAAGCCTGTCATCTACCGGTAGAACTAAAATACCGCATATTTTTGGCCATAAAGCAATTCAATTTCGACATCAAAAATGCAGGTAGTAATAGAAAACTACAATTGAACGAATTAGAAGATCTATGCAATGAAGCATACAAGAATCACAAATTTATAAGGCTCGAACTAATGCTTATCATGATAAATACATTTCACGAAAAATATTCGAACCTAATCAAAAAATGTGGCTTTATAATTCGAGGTTGCGACTATTCTCTGAAAAACTCCGTTCACGTTGGGATGGACCATATGTCGTAACTCAGATGTTCCCTCATAGAGCAATTGAAATCAAAGATCCTAAACAGGAAAATACCTTCCAAGTAAATGACCAACGATTGAAACATTATGTGGATGAAATCATAGATGGCGAACAAGTTGACTCAATTGAATTGCAGGATCCAATCTATAATTGAACTTTGGTTTGATCTGACAGAAGACCTTAAACTTAGCGCTTATTGGGAGGCAACCCTATATTTTATTTTTTTCAGTTATCCAAATTTTTTTTATTTTGTAGGAATCTAATAAGGATGACTAGCTAAGTTGAGGGGAGAACATCATCAACATCTGACGATGGTTTTTGGAAAACATGAAAGAACCTGCAAACAACAGCAAATCAGGTGGTATCCCTCCTTTTACATTTATTTTTCTTTTTCTTCCATTAGGGACAATGAAAATTAAGTTGGGAAGAGAAAATAACTAATTTAATTAAGTCCTCGAGTATGATCAGAAATAATTAGTTTTGTATATCTGGATTTTCTCCCGATTTGAAGTTAACTAGGCACCTTAATCAATGAGTGATTAACAATCTAAATAATTTTAGAGATATCAAGGAAGAAATTATTAAGGACTCCCAATTAATGGTAGAATTTATACCAGACTAAATTTTGGAGTGATCTAGAACCCCCTTTCCACCTACCTCAATGAAGAATCTGCTTCATACGGCTATGGGTGAAAAATGTCAAAGTATGCAAAAAATCCACCTTAATCATTGATCAAAAAAAAAAGATTTTAGTATTTCTCACTAAGTAATCAAACCCCTTCGCCTAAGTAAGCATTGTTATTCACGTCAAAAAGTGACAATATGAAGAAACTTCTTGTATAATTAGTTTTAACTCGTAATTTTTTTGACTCGAGTTAGTAAGTCTGAGGGATGTTTTACACCTAATGCCCTAAAGCCAACTGATTTGAAAGTTATTGGCCTAAAACTTGTTATAAAAGTCAATTAAAAAGCTTAAAGGATTAGGACATTGCACCAACTGTACATGTAAATATTTCTCTAAAAAAAAAAGAAAAAAAAAAGAAGAGAAAGAATAAGGAGAATAAACTGCAAAAAGACACTACACCAAACCCACGTTAAGTTAGAGGATTTAAAGAGAAAAGTGGAGAGTCGATGAAAGAAAATCTCTAAAAATTTTTATGGCTAATACTCAATCACTAATTAGATCGAATTGATAATCCAATGAAGTATCTCATTAATGGTCTAACCGGATATCCACTACAGTTGGGAATATCTAAGATAACTTTTGATTCAAAGATAATTTGGTACACAATACTAATGTATCTATTTTACTCGAGGACGAGTAAAAATTTAAGTTGGAGGATGTGATGAATACTTAATTTAAACCGGTAGAGGCACTAAATATTCTAATAATTGATGTTATTTTATTAAAATTTGATGCTCTCTAGTCTATTTTGCAGGTGATGGGGAGCTTGAGTTCATACGATTCAAATTGGATTCAAATCGAATCAGATTTGAGTGAATCAGGCAACCAGCTCCCATTCCAGTGTGAACGCGACTTAAATATCAAGGGTTCAGATTAAAAGATTCCTCTAAATGAAGATCAAGTGTGAACACGATTTATTGATCAATGGAGGAGAAACAATAGGCTTGATCTAAGGGTCCTTATTCACACTCCCACCTCTCTTTTCATGAAATCCTAGCCTCCCCACTCTATAAATAGAACCTCAGGGCCTCTATCTTCTCCAAGCAAACCAATGCCGAAGTTTCTCTCCAAGCTGCTGCCCCCATCTCTCTTTCTCTTCTTCATAAGTCTAGGGGAGGTACTAACCGTAGCATGACACCATATTCCTCCATAAATCCTTTTTCCACATCCCAAAAAATCTAAAAGATGTCGTAATCCTAGTGCCGCTATCCTTTCTCTTCCACATACCCTCTTCCATTTACCTTTCTTCCTTTGAGTTCCTAGACCAAGCCTTCTAACCATCCTGCCGCTGTCTGCATGGAAGAAGACGAAGGATTCAAGGAGACGTATCCACTATCAAGCACAGCTAGAAGATCAACTTGCTTTCGTTGTTCTTGTATCAAACTTTTGTTTCTTTTTCATTGTATTTTTTTTATTTAATCAATGAAAAATATTTTTATTGCAATCTCTTTATTTCTTTCTTAGTTTCTTACAATCTATTATTTTTTTTTATTTATATTTTCGAAACAATCAACTAAGATCCCTGTGGATACGATCCCGACTCACCTTCTACATAATAGTGAGTAGGGTTAATTTTGGTGTGTCACGACACGCATCATTTACCAACACTTTTTTTTTTCTTTAACCATGTATAAGGTCAGCTCAGTCCAATGGCGCATCTTTAGATTTGATGTTTAAGTTTCAAAATAACTTGTAATTACCATTCTGATCATATGCTGCAAAAAATGGTCATTAAAAATTATAACGGATGTTCTAGAATAATTCCACAAGCTTCAATATTTCAGTCTAACTTCTTTCATCATGGTGCTTTATAAAGTCATGTGTGACTTCTGATGCATGAATTATGATGCTTCCACTTGGAAAAGGGACCAGCTTTGAGTTGATTATTGGCTGTGCCTATTGCATGATGCCTTGAACAAGTCCGCCATACACCATGCACTTGGTAGAACAACTTACATGCATTTGTTACTCTTTTTGACTATGAACCATGAAATGACCCTTGTTCTTTTCTTCTTAGTTATCATATGTGCCCACAAGAACACACTGTTTAACAATAGAAGTTTAACTGTTAATTCTAAAAATATGATTTCTACTAAGTCAAACTAGTTTAAGGACCTTACATGACTAAAACAGACACCGAGATATAAACATGGTTATATTAAAATGGCTAATGAAAAATATAATGCATATGCAACAGCAGTATATAGTTTATTCTTCAAACACTTCCACATTAAATTCGAAAAAGTTGACATACGGCTAAAGTGTAATCGATGGCCAAGTGGATTGTGTTTCTATATATGCTGCTGGTGGTCTCAAAAGGGTCCCTAAAAACAGACACATAATCCCGTACAAATCCAGTGCTATGTGAGCAATTTTCCTTGAATTAATATCTAGAAGTTACAAATCCTCTTTCCAATCTTTCATGATTATTAGACACTTCTAATTCACATTGGTTTACATAACAGAACTGAAAGTAAGATTCTCTGCAACTTGAATCACTGTATTCTGAAAAAAAATAACCAATTCAACCACAAGCATATTAAGCTCACAATTTTTATAGACTAAATTCACTCACAAGTACATACTTAGCATCAGTACACGAATAATGATGCAATGGCATTTAGTAAGGATGATAACATCGAGGAGAACACAATCAAAGCCAATAAAAGGGAAAAATTAGGGAAGTCAAGCAGAGTTAACACCAGACCTCATAGAAACCGCGAGCGCCAGTGCTCTCCCGCCCGCCGCTCTCCCGTGAGCACCTCACATCTCTCGACACATTGGGCACCACCAGACTGTCGGACACCACCAGATCTCTCGTGTGCACCTCATCGACCTCCACGAGCCTCGACCCAGCAGCCCCCTTGCAGTAAAGCAACCTCGTGTCGCAGTTGACATCAAAACCCTTACCCAAAGCTTCGATCGAACTCTGAATGGCACGAAGAGCCGCATTCTCCTCCATCCTCACCACCTTGCAGACAAAATCAAGAATCTAGAAAACTAAAACCCTAAGCATAAATTAAGATCCAAAATGATCCCTAGGACCGAACTCTCCATATCTGGGGTCCAGGAACGATTAAAGAACGAATCTTTTCCATCAGCGATGGTGTTCCTCACAATTTTTCTCGCTTAATTTCTTGGATCTTGTGAAAGAAGACGCCTTTCTTCAAAGTTTAAACCTTAGACCCTAAATCAAAATCCAAAAAGATCCTAGGACCGAACTCTCCAACTGGGGTTGGCAGGAATGATTAAAGAATGAATATTTTCCATCAGCGATGGCGTTCCGTGCAATTTTTCTGGCTTAATTTCTTGGATCTTGGGAAACAAGACGCCTTTCTCCCTTCTTTGTAGAAGTTAAAACCTTAAGCCCTAAATTCCAAACGGCGGATGTCGCTATCCACAACTAAATGAGAAGATATTTGGAAAAAGGATGGACGGAGTCAAAGCTAGAAGGATTCCGATAACCTTTTAAACTTCCTCAATGTGAGGGACTCCTTTGACTCTAGAGGCTAGAAAGACCTAAATTCGCTTCCCATCAGGCCAGCTCCAAGAAGCTACTCTTGGAGGATTGGAGGGGAGGTCTGTCTCATATATAACTGTGGATTGACTTTGGGGAAAGGTCTTTTTCCGGATAAGAGGTTTAGATCGATGGGAATCGCTGGACCGCACACTATCTTTTGACTAATCCCAAGAGGGGTGTGACGAAGGGAAGAATATGAAGACGAATGCAAGATCTATTTAAAGATTGCGTCCTGCGCATGGAACAATGAGAAGCATACATGCAAGAGCTATGCGTAAAAGGCATGGAGACCGCCTGTATATATGCTAACTTCAGCAATTTTCAGTCACTGACCACCACCTAATAAGATCCTGATGGTATATGTCCACTCGACGCAAACGCATTTTTGGAACTAGTTGTTAGAGAGAATAGCGAGTTTTTTTTTTTTTTTTGGTAAATAAGAATAGCGAGTTTTCATGAATCAGTTTACGCATATTCTGCGTTTCCATTTTAAGTGAACAAATAAAGTGAGATTCTTCTTACAAATTGATGCGACTAATTGATGCGACTGGAGAGTCGCATGTCTTTTTAGCTGGAAGAGTCCGAGATTTGACATCATGACATATGCAGTCCATCCACTCTGGATGCGTGAGCCTGGAGCCTCATCCAATGCAGCCAAGTTCTCATTTTGCCCACCACGCAATGTGACACGGGCAATGTACGAGCATTTGCTTGTCGTCAGCATTTTAACTTTCCGCAGGCTTTGTTGGTTCACGGTCTAGCTGCTTGATTTGCCCGTCAAGGTATAGATGGCGGGGATCAGATGAGGTTGTTTAGAGCTTCAAATTTCTGCCCCACGGGATCAAGTTCTAACTTAAGGGTTTCAAATTTGAATTTTGCTGAGACGCTGCAAAGATTAATTTTATTTTTTTATTTATTTTAAATTATCAGATTAAATATAGATTATTTAGATTTCAGTTCGATAAATTATTCATGTACATGATTGGTACGGTAAATATTTTAAAAATTAAAATTATTTTATTTTATAATCAAATTAATTTTTTTTCTAAAAAATCTTTGCTTTCTGCTTAAGCCATCCGGAGGAGAGCTATAGCTGTTGGGAGTTGGGGGGCGGCGGCGGTGGCTCGAGAAGCCATGGGCCGCCAAGGGCAAGATGTGTGGCAACTACGGCGTGGTGAAGCCATGGGCCGAGGTGGGTCGCGGGTTGGCTTGGACTATAGGTGGATGGGTGAGAGGTAAAGGAGGCACGGACACCATAGGCGAAAGAAGAGGACGGAGGAGTCGCAGACCACCAGAAGGGTTAGAGGGGTGGTGGTAGCTCGGAGGAGGCATGGGCTGTCGGGGAGGGGGACATAGAGGAGCGAAGGAGACACAAAAGGCTCGGGTCGTCGTGCGAAGGAGGTGTGGAAGGGGGGTGTGGGGGTGGCACGGAGGAGTCATGGACCACTGGGGGTGTTGGTAGAGGGGGGCTCGGAAGAGACGTGGGTCATAAGGGTGGGGGGAGGGAGGTGGTGCGAAGAAACGGAGGAGGCATTGGGGGGCTTGGTGGTGCTGCAGAGGAGCCACGGGAGGGAGGTAGGGGGCATAAGGAGTCACGAACCATCAGAGGATCGAGGGATGGTGGTGTCTCGGAAGAGTGGCGGGCCATGGGGGAGGAGGGGTTGGGCGCGGTGAAGCTATAAGCAGAAAGAGGAAAAAGGAAGGAGAAAAAAATAAAATATTATTTTTAAAAAAATAATAAAATATATAAAAAATAATAATATATAGTATCTAAAATATTTTTTATAATAAAATATTATAAAAAAGTATCGTAGCAAAATCTTTCAAATTTATGTAGATAGATTAGGGTGAAAATGGGTCTGGGCCGAGCCGACTTTAAATGGAGGTACATGCTAAGCCGAGGCAAGATAAAAGTAGAGCCCATGAACATTTCAGGTTGGACACTTAGGTCCAGCCTGAGCCCGCCATAAACATAACCCAAATCAGACCCAAACAGAGAGACCAATTGTTAAGCCCGAAAACTACCTACAAAGCTATTGTTGTTGGATTCTTTCTTCCTTCCCCTCTTTGGGACCCTAAATCATGAAACTTCTTATTTATCCACCACCGAAGTAGAGGCTGCTGATATATGGCCGAATCACTGCTAAAACCCACCCACAACCACCAATCTCTTATCATCATCGGCTAGGGTTTCAAGAGCTTGGTCCCCTCCACTCCCACATACCTACAACATCACTGATTTTCATAAGCTTGACAACGACGACTGATTGATTAATTGGTTCCTAAGAAGGCATATGCTTTAGTGAGAGCTACAACCATAGCTACCTGGGGGAAGGGGAATTGGAGAGGGTCTATAAAGATTCCAGATAGCTTTCTTTATGCTAATGATGGTGGCATCGCTGCTTGTTTCGTTGGTGCGAGTGGTCATGCTTGTCAGGCACATGACGATGTTGTTGGTGCTGGCACCAAGGTTCACCTGCACGAGGCTATAATGTGAGGGTCACTTGCATGTGAGCAACAGATCATCTTCTCTCTTTTGGATGGATAGACCCAGTTGGATTTTAAACTAGGCTCAGACTTGTAGTTTGAAACAATAAATAAATAAATAAAATTGGACTTGAGCCTAGCCCGAAGCTAAAAAAAATTTCAGCACAAACTTGAGTACGGGCATGACCCAACCCAACCTGGCCTAGTTCCAACCCTAGAGATAATGAGCTTATGTGCATGCATTACTACCTGTTCACCTTTTTTTTTTTTTTTTTTGCCTTATTGGAGCCGGCTTCATCATGGAGACCTAGAATAGATACAACCATAAGCATCCGTCCTAATCAAGTCACAAGGTCGTTGGTGTAGCTCTGATAAAGACTCCCATATCACTCTGCCATATAGGATGCCACCCAGTTGGCCATGTTGTTGCCTTCCCTGTAAGTACGTTTGACCAAACAACAAATGCAGCTAGCAATGAGTCTTTGAATGTTGATAAACAAGGGGAGGTGGACATGAGGGTGCTCCATCACCGTTTCACTTTTTCTTTACAATTCCCTGTGATAGGTCCTCTAACATCTATCATGGATGAGGAACAAGATCATGATATGTGCCCTTTTCTTATGTCATTGTTGTTATATATCCTCCTTTAAATGAGTGGGTCGCAATTATGGCACGAGGGGAAAGTGCACAGCAGATGGTGCATTCTTGGCATATGCCACTATCTACAATTCAGCACTGTCCCTCAAACATACATTTTGCATCCTGACAGGGAGTTTCTGTGGTATTAAAGAATAAATGGTTTGAGTTTTCATAGAGACCAAAATTACCCTACATACCCTCTAAAGCTGTTTTCTAATCTTTGTTACAGGATCCTTTATCAAATCATAATCTAACCAATATTATAGCCTAATTTTACATGTTTCAAGGTGAATGATGTGATTCAGAATAAATAGACGACTTTATTTTATTGCACGTGCTACCATCGAGTGCTTGCTTGTATAATTCTACTACCTAGGGCTTCTTCTCGAGAACTATTCCATATCGGAAAAGTAGCTAACATTTGTTTCTAAGACTTTATAGGACTAGAGAAAAAAGGAACAATTACAATTTTGCCATCTGAGGTTAGGCCGAATTTCATTAAGCCTCTGTGATTTGAAAAGTAGTACTTAACCCATCTGTGGTCAAATTCATCAGACATAATCTTGCCTCATTACCAACCTGCATGGTAAAATGATTCAATAATTTTTCTGGGCCCTGCTATGTAGGAGGAAGAGGGAGAGGAGTCACGATCGACGAGACAGTAAGAGGATGAATAGGTGGAGATCTGGGAGGGGAAGGAGAGGGGTACCCTATCAAGCGCGAGGAGCCCCATGGCACCGACGAAGAGACCTTCATTATCATGGCCACACCCAAAGATGATGCTAGAGATGGGAGCGAAGTCACCGAGGGTCATCATCTCCATCATGAAATCCCTGATGGTGTAGGACCCATCATCGTAGAAGATCTGGTAGAGGCACAATGAGCCTTCGATGCCACTTGAGGAGTTGTCGCAGGTGGAGATGTCGAGGACGCAACAACGGGGTGAGTCGTAGAGGAGGGGCAGTAGGAGGAAGAGACAGAGGGGTTGAAGATGGGGTCAAATTGCTCATAGCAATCTGCGCAGGGCTGGCATTGGATTTAGGTGACATCACTCCTAGTGTCCAGCAGCATATACAAGAGCTTTGGAGGGCTCTTTATCTCCATTCTAGAGAAGTACTCATCGCTACTCTGACTGGTCCCAAAGATGATCAGTCCCAGGATATCCTCCACCAATGCTGTGAACTCCTCCACCATAGGTTTCATATTTGGGCGTTTGATGTCATGGTTGCAGCAAGCAAAGATGTTGAGGGCACGGCAATGGATAGAGGAGGGGGGAGGAGGAGGAGGCGAAGGGGTCGAGATGGGGTCGGATTGCTCAGAGCAATCTGCACAGGGCTAGTATTGGACCCAAGTGACGTCGCTCCTGGTGTCCAACACCATATGCAATGGCTTCGGAGGGCTCTCTATCCCCACTTTAGAAAAATACTCGCCGTTGCCCTAGCTAGTCTCGGAGACGATCAATCCGCGGATGCCTTCCACCGAAGTTATGAACTCCTCCTTCGCCACAGGCTTCAGATCTAAGCGTTTAACACTATGGGCGGTGAGGATGATTGATTTTCTTCGATAAACAATCCTAATTCCCATATCCTTGAATCCATTTTACCATATAGATGGATAACGGAGAAAGACTGTGTCTGACGGATCTGAGCACATGTGGATTAAGTGCTACTTTTCAAACTATATAGAACTTAGTGAAATTAGATCTAATCTCAGGTGAGAAAATTGTAATGATCCCAAAAACAACAGGCTCAATGATTTGGGAGTTTGCTCGATCAATGCCAGCCCAGCTCAAAAATTTGTTGTATTTTGATGCCGTGGGTTGTATGTATAATAGGGTTGTGTCTCCGTAACATTCTACCAAGAAGAAAATGAGCACAAATTCTTTATGCTGCATGTGCGGCACATAGGGTGCAGTGTACCCTTGAATGACGTCCATCACAGATGGACAGCCACACACAAGCACAAGTACATGCCGTACATATTGTTTGATGGCCATCTATCCTTTGATGGACACTATCCATCGGTGCATCGTGCCCTACGGTCGGTGCCATATGCACACCATAAGGCACCTGTGCTGAAAGAAAAAATTATTGCACATGCTTCAAGGAGGGAGGGGGTTTGAGGGATAACAGAGATCGGCTACAATGAAAGCTCTCACACAGGGTACCATAATTCAGCTTTCACAATCTTTTTCACTCAAAAGGCCATTCCTCTTGACAACCAACGAAGCAAAAGAGCATGAGATCCATCACCAGCTCAATTGAGACACTACTAATTAAAAGTTGGCAAGCATAGTGGGGCGACCCCCATTCCCATACAGATGTAGCTCATTTGCGCGGATGAGCGACTCTTAATGGGATACGCAGTGGAGGACACTCGACAGGGTGAGAGAAGAAAAAGAGCAAGAAAATTGATCGTGACCAACCTTAGCTTTTGCTTTAACGATAAGAAAAAGAATGAGCAGAAACGAGAAAAGGCTGCAGCATCCATCGACAACGACGGGTTGAAATTCTGCATCTCCTGGAACCAGTAATATAGAAGCCTTTGCTTAGTTTTGAGATTTATGATCTTTTGGACGAACTTTGTAAAGATCTGCATCATTATGCTGCTGGACGGTATGAGATAGAAGTGGGATAAAGTTGGAGACTAATAGAAATAATATCTTTTTGAGGGAAAGATTAAGCGAGAGCCTGATCAATTCCATTAAAAAATTAAAGTACCAAAAGGAAGCATTACAGAAATTCCAGATTGAATAACTAACAAGATCATAAATTGAAATAAAAACATTAAAAGAAGAAACTTTCCTTCTTCTAAAGATTTAGATGTTGAAACACAGGATTCAGCTTCCTTCTAATATTGTCAGAAGTAAATCTAGTCCACACTCTAAGTAGATGCTTCAAGAAGATCCGCAGCTCTCCTCTGGATAAAATCTTTTCAGTCATCTCTAACGTCAGGAACCAACCTACGGCTGAAGCCAAGTCATCCATTCAAATTTCAAACTGAAAATCTTCTCTCTTTTTTTACCAAAAAAAAAAAAAAACGCCATTCTTTTTTTAGATAAGTCTCTTTGCAGTCTTGCCAAAGACCATTTACACTACCAGGGAGCTGAGTCATATGAAGAATCTGGCAGAAATGCAACCAAATTGACTTTGAGAAGGAGCACGAGGCAAACAGATAGTCTGTGCGTTCTCCTGTTCGAATAAGGGACAAGCCACCAGAGCCAACCAATTCCTTTTCCTTAAAATTCTCAGGATTTAATTCTTCGAAGAGTAGAGCATCAATGCATTTGATTCTCTACTAGAGGAATGCTCCAGACTTATTTGATATGATAAGAAATGACTGCACTAAAGTTCAATCCCTTGTAATAGTTGTTGACTATTAAAATTCCATTGGCACTTCATCACCATCTAATTGTGTCCATTTCAAGAAAATCACATCCAGCAACAAATCGGTCCACTCGACCAACACTCTATTGACATGTTGTAAGTGGGGGGAGCCAATTCCATATTCAAATTTAAATCCAACTAGGGTTGATCTCAGTTCGGTTCAGTCGTATAACAGACAGGACTCAAAACATATTTATATTCCCTGGGTCATTACCAGTAATCAGATGAAGTATTAAATATGAATTGCAATAACATCATATCACAGTGATTTCAACAAGACAACCCTCACACACAAAGATGCGAATTGTCATCTGATCCACCCAAATTTGGAATGTTAATTTATAGACAGGAAACATAAAATAGAAATCTGAAAAAAAATAATATAAATGACTAAGTGAGGAATAGATGATTCCATCATCAGCATTAGTGAAATTAATGGATCAACAGTATTAACAGACTTCCAAAGAAAACCTATCCCATACAATGCAGCTGCCACAAAAATATTCCTGTTGAGTGACAAAATTAAGTCCAATCTCCATGATGATAAAATTGATACTTTCCAGACACTAAGCCATCCACATCCCTGCTATCATAGATGTACAAAAAGTCATTTTCATAACCATATCTCATAGCCCAAACAGAAAGCATGTTGAAGTACAGTTCATGAAATAAAAAAAAAAGTGCATACAACTTGAACATTGAAGAGATGGAAACCAGTCTCCGTTTTCAAGGAAACTGGAAATTACTCAGCAGATATCCAATTACTTAGCATCCAATGCTGATTATTTTAACACTCAGTTAAGGCAGATTTCATTGAAATGAAACACGGTATCACTTGTCAGTGAAATTCTATCAAGTTTGACTATATCTAGCCATAGACATCACTACGAGCATAATTAAACCAGAGAGGCCCGCCATCAACTGTTAGATTAGAAGATCAGGAATAAGCAACTTGTAATTTCTGCTTGCTTAAGTATCATTCCTTACAATTTCTCATAAGCATGGTATTTGTGTATTACACAGCCTATAATACTTTCCCTTTTCAAGAACAAAACATCTGAAACCTTTACTGCTCATGTCCCGCTATTGCCTGACCTCTTTGCAGCAAAGAACTGACGAAGAAAAGAAAGCTTGCCTCCACCACGTGCAGAGGATCTAGCTGTAATGGTGCCCCTGTTCTTCACCACAGAAGGAACAGCTTCAGGCTCTGGTGAGGATGGTGGCGGAAGGGTGAATAGGAGGGCATTTAGCATCCGTATGATCTGGCTGAAACTGGGACGTGTATTAGAGTCCTCAACCCAGCACGACTGCACAATGAACATTAGCTCAGGCGGTGCATCCTCTGGAAGGGGTGGCCGCATTTGCTACAGGAGACAACAATTAGTTCAAGTCAGCAAATAGTAACAATAAAGATACAATCACTTTGTGTACTATCAGAAAAGATGTGAAACTTTCCACAACTAAGAAAATTCAAGCATCTGTTTTTGGATCAAGATATCACTGATCTAATATAGCTTTGTATATCACTTAATCTTGCAGACAATCTTTAGCTAATAGTGCAACAACAGCAACAGATGGCAGCTATCACACTCATTACAAATGCATATATAGTAATCAAACAATATGATTGACAGTCTGCAATCACTCTTTTTTTCCTCAATAACTATTTATAAAATAGAAATAGAAAGTAAACAATGTAGAAAAAGCATGCATGCACAGCTTGCTATATTGCACTTTCTGAAATTGGCCTTCATGGATTTATGCAGTTTGGGAAACGGAAAAAAGAGGTACAGTTTTAGCAGCAATGTTCACCGTACTGATACATACCACCTGTACCAGCCATAATGGTACCAAACTGAGACTTGGTATGCAGGGTGCGCCAAGTCTCGGTACACCAAACTGATCCTTGTACCAGGCGTATCAACACCATATCACCATGGTACTGGTATAGGGTCTAGTACTAAACTTACAAACCTCATTTAACAGTAATAACGAAACATCTTACAGAATATAAAACTTCTTCTCTTACATAACTCTTTATGATCCATCCGCCATAATATTTGGCAAGGATTCAGAAACAATGACATGGGACCGCTGCATACCATGATATGTATCATACCAACCACTGAACTGAAAAGACCTCCATGATTTTTAAAAAGCTTCAACTCCAATGAACAAATTATATCACCCTAACATGATCATACGGAGAACCAAACTTTGTTGCTAATAATAACAGTGTCCTCGTACTCGTTCTATTATAAACTTAGGTGATCTTCCTGAATGAGCCATCTCACACTATGTTTAACTTATGTACAAACAGAAAATTCAGATTTTCATTAATAAAAATCTTCCTGCTATATCTTATTGAACATTTTAAACATACAAGGAGATGCTCTCTAATGAAAATAAATTCCATAATTTATATCTGCTTTCTTGATTGTGTTGCACAACAAGTCAATTATAGAGAGCAACAAACTTCAATTCAAACATGTCTTCATAACCAAATTGTTCCTGGTACCAACCATGCAACCAATAGCATACCATATCTTGGACCATCCCAAGACCATCCACTCAGGATCAGAACTTCACAGCAGCATATGGATCGTCGCAGCATCGTGCTACTCAGCCATCTTTATAAATATACCTAAGAAACTTTGCACTGCTGGCTGATTCCATCTCATTATTCATCTCAAAGAAAATTTTCATCATGTTAGGAAATGAGAACCAGGCCTGACAAATGACAGGGATGAGCCACATAAAAGGTACCAGCATTGCATTATAAGGCAATAGACAGAGAGTATTACTGTAAGAATCTGACCTATATCTAAACCTCAAGTGACCCACAAAACAAAGTTACAACATCCCAACAAGAAAAATCTTCAGTCTTCTAGAGATTTCACCATCATGACATCTATGATTTTCCAATTTGGTCGATATAATCCAGCCCTTTGTGGCCTGAGATTTCTTCAGCAGATTAAGCACCACTGTCTAGCCCATCCACACACAAACGACTAGCATCCTAGGCAGTGGCTTACTCTGACCCAAGCACAAACCCATTCCAGCCTGTTCACTTGCTCGGCACATTCTGGATGCGGATGGGATGTGCACTGCATGCTCCTCTGGGTGCCTATTCAGCTGCTTCCTATGGCCAGCCAAAGAGCTCTAATCTACTATTTTTTTGCATGTGCCGAGATTTTGCATACTTCAACAACGTGTTTGTACTCTAGTATCACGGCCCTTGCATGGTAAGAGGTTGACTGTCCTGCCACTACCCCTTCAATTGTAGATACTAAGTTAAACAGATGAAAAAATGAACTTGGGAAGACACTAGAAGTACAAATTTTCCTATGAAAAGACTTACATAATCCATGCAACATAAAACCAAGCCCAGTATCATTTTTTACAGAATAAATATTCAACAGACATGTTCAGCTGGTAACTCTATATGTACAGAAGACTGAAATGGAATCTTAAGAAAATATTTTATGTTTTGGTATCTTCATAAAAGACTTAATCGGTTATCCAATCAGTTGTAATATAAAAAAGAGATTGGATACTTAATTTTCACCTTGAAAGCAGCAGCATATGCAGCCTGCAAGTTGGACATGCCTTCAAACGGCATTCGGTTGGTCAACAACTCCCATAGAACAATGCCAAAGCTGTACACATCAACCTTGTTGGTGTAGTGCTTCTTCTCACCACGCCGCAGTGTAACTGTGCTATATAACTGCAACATTATATTTAAATTCAGATAAGAGGGTCTGCAGCTCATGGTAATAAATCTAAAAGCGCAAACCACAAGCAAGAGTTTACAGTTAAGGAAAAAAAAGAAAAAGATAACTCAACAACAGCAAGAAGTGGAACAAAAGGGCATCATATGATATTTCCTAAGATCATATATTAAATCATAAATCCAGTTGCATAATATTCACAAATTCCAAACAAATTCCAAAGTATCAGACTCATTCACAAAGCTTACCCTATATGGATGGCATAAGGCTATCAATTTAAGGTTTATTCTAGGAAAACATGGTACAAAGCAATTTGTCTTGAATTAGATAATAAATGAGAAATTTGACAATAAACTGGGTCTAGATCCTTAAGGAACAGAGAGTGTAGGACAAGAGGCTGCAGAGAGATATAACCAGTTAAATAAATAAACAAATGGAACACAAGACATGAGTATTTCTATACAGCATAGACACCTTGATGCTTCCCACTAGCCAACAAATATACTACACCTCATGATTATATTTGCACAAAGGGGAAAAAGTACAAACAACAAAAAGGCATTCATGCAATGAAATAGGTGACACACAAATTACACATTTTTCATAATGTTAAGAGAGTGCCTTCTGTTTATAAATATAAACCATACTATACCCACAATTATCCAGCCCTGACACAACTATCTGAGGTCAGCTTCAAGAATCTTTATTCACCAAGCATTCCTATCGAGGGTCACCTCTAGTATTACTAAAAGCCCTTCAAATCTCTTTGTTGATACATATGGACAACTATGAAAAAAGATTATAAACAAAAAAGATTATAAATATTTTGGAGAGAATTTATAAAAAGAAATTATACATATTTTTGAGAAAATTGACTAAAAATAATTTATAAATATTTATTCAGCTATCTGGAAGTTATAGGATCATGCCTTTAAACACATCAATACAGACTCCCTTTTACCCTACTAAAACACACTCTATATAAAAGATATTTCAACACTTCCAATAGTTATGACAACTCTGATGAATTTATTCCATTATCTTATTGAGCTTATCCTCTACACACTGATTTGTAGCCAAAACTCTTTACTATAGGATAGAAAAGAGATGTGGCAACCTTGAACAGTTTCCAATTGAATTCCCAAGGATTTACACTCAGTGACATTAATAATAAAAGTTAATAATTCTTAAATAATCAAAAAGTTAGTGATGTATCACCTCAGGAGCCATCCAACGGTATGTACCAGTTTCAGCAGTCATCATCTCTGTCACAGTTTCTTCTCTTGCAAGTCCAAAATCAACAAGCTTGACATTCTTCTGATTTGCAGTAAGCAACAAATTATCTGCATATTTTTAATCATGTTTTGATAAGCGAAAATGTGGAAAATGTACCGAAAGAAATATAGAGCTAAGCCTAACACTAGATAATCTTGTATATGAATGATTGTACATCAATAAGATGGAAAGTAAAGTTGATATTCTCATTTTGCTGGAAAAAGCAAGTTGATAAAAATGGGATGCTAACACTTCATATTGTTGAGACCTAGAGTATTTCATATACTATTTCTTCCTATATATTTGATACAGCATCAAAGAGTATTTGCATAAACATGTACTCTAGAGGAAAAAATTGCCAAAATGCGCTAACTGAAGTCAAGATTCACAAACTGACAAAGCCTAGTAACTTAAACACAGTTATTCTTCCCCCTTTCTGGCCTGCAATAAGAACATATGAATATCAAAATTGGAAACTAGATAACCATCATTGTTTATCTTATCCCTGAAGCATCAGACTGACTTGATCAACAGAAAAGGCACATTCTTTTACAATAAAAAGGTACTGGGATACAAGCTAAAAGCTAGGAAATATTATAAATAGTAAGATATGAGAACAAGGATTGGCTGAGTGTACCCCGTTGTTCTTTTACGGGCACTGTACATCAACAATTATCTTCCCTAAACATGACCCTGAACACAAGAAACAATTTACACTGTAGGAGAGCCACACTAATAACACTTGGCAGACAACCAACAAGAAAAAAAGAAGGAAAAAGAAAAAGGTCTTCAGATCTTCAAACAGGAAGGAAGGCAAAATAATTAATAAGAACAGATCCAGCATACTAAAAGAATTTCCACTGAGCTACTAGAAGGATAGATTTAATTGTGGCATCTTCAAACATTTGAAACAAGGGATCCTGTGACCGCAAATACCAAAAATCAGCACCAGGCAGGCCAAAATATCAGAAGACATAAGCCAATATAATGAGATATTGATAAAAGAGAACTATCTATCAAGAAACAACATTTGATAATGTGTTCCCCACAGACTCAGGTTGCTTCCGACAGCAGCCAATTGAACATACACTTATACTCGGGAGTTCTTTTCATCTTAACAGTCCCTTGCAGAAACTACTTACAAACAGACAATCTATCAGTGGGCATATGACCTAATCAAAATGCTGATGGAGCTAAGTTTAAAGTACTTCAAGGAATAATTAATGATACAAGAAATAAATGAGCAGATCTATACCAGGTTTCAAGTCTCGGTGTATTATCCCATTAGCATGTAGGCAGTCCATTGCACGAGCAATGTCAAGTGCAAAGCTCACTGCTTGACGAAGATCCAGCTTTTTGGGGCGAATGGTCAATAAATATTTTTTTAATGACATTCCTGGTAGTAGCTCTGTGGCAATTACCATGATTGGGTCCTTGCATGCTCCAATGAACTACAAAAAGGAGGACGACAGTTATAAGTGGTTCAGAAAAATTTTAAGCAGAAAAAATGTACTAATCGGAAATAAGCATTAAATCAGTTGGCTGAGGACAATGAGCAGGACAAGCCTGGAACTTTCGTGCCCAATTTGGAGGTAATATATTGTGCATCTAGTTAATCACCATCACAACTTATTAAGAAGAAATCACACACCTTGACAAGGTTCTCATGTTTCACTCTGGACATCATATTCACTTCTCGAATAAAACGAGCTTCAAGTGTTGCCTTTTCTTCAGGAGTGTTGCCACTATTTAGTACTTTGATTGCCACAATCTGGTCTCTATACCTGATTGAAAAGAAAGAGATTTAGCAGACTGCTTTAATTAATACTAATCATATCAACTTACAAGCAATAAATATTTTCCTGGAAAAAACTTATTTAAAAAAATTATAAAAAGTCATCAACCTTCTTAATGATCGACAGACCATTTTATCATGTTAACAAAATATAATAAATTTTTAGTTCATTTGAACAAGAATCATCAGAAAATATTTATAGAAGTCACTGACTAGATTTAAAATGACTAATTGTTTTGCACCTCTCGACAATGTCAAGAGAAGTTTTGAGTGTTAAGTCCATTTGCACAGGATTTAACCTCAAACAAGTTTCAAGTCAAAATCAAAAAACATTCCACAATAAAGTTGCTCAAACTTAAAGGTCATCATATGATAATCAAAAGCCAAATAGCATTTCCAGTTAGGATGGAAATAATGAGTCAAGTAGGCTTTAGGTTTTTTGTGCAGATTGTATCAGCTTTTTGCATGAGTTATGCTGCGCTCCACTAGACAAGAAGGTCTTGTCAAGAAATTGATGTGCGTATCACAGTTTCTTTGTAATTGAACCTTACCATCTGATTACTATGATATTATCAAAATTTACCAGCCACATTAATTCTTTGTTCAAGGTTTTGTGTTTTCTTCCATATTCTAGTTATCTCATCTTATGTTGTTTCCTAAAAATTAGCAAAGAAATCATGAAAGTTAATTTATAAATCTTTAAACAAATACTTAAAATTCCCGCCAAATTGATTTAGCAAACATAGAATGGTTCTCCTGTTTTCCGCATACTTTTATTAATTAGATTTTTTATTTAGATTTTTATGAATGTCCAACTACGTGAATTCTTATGCCTTGTTCTCCTTCTTTGTTTCGGAAAAAAAAAAAAAAGGTTACCCCGTCGTACAAGCTATAACCATAAATGTAGTTCCTGATAAAATATGCCTGTATATGTGAAAGGAGAACATTTGCAAGTGAGAAGTTCGTGAAACCATGTCGTTAAAACAGGGGTTCACGGTTTACATGGTAACTAGAACCGTAAAAAGGTACCAAAATTTCCTTTTTCCAGCACAGAAAGGAAAAATAAAAGCAAAAGCCATTCAAACAAATCAGGATTTTGCACTTACTTTCCCTCGTACACTTTGCCATGGGCTCCTTCTCCAATCTTCGATCCGATAAAAAGCAACCTTGGGTCAATCAGTAGCTTCTCATCGATATCAAGTGATGGAGCTGGAACAGCACCATTCTTTCCAAACGAGTGCCTTCCAAGCTGACCAAAATCATCCGCCACTTTGTTTGGCCCTGGACGCTTGAAATCCTCACACTCTTTTCTACCATCTTTACAGTCGCCACCACGACTCATGTTGAGGCAATCACAGACAACACAATCACTAGTTCAAAACCCCTAAAACATATAAAACAACAAAATCCAGTCGACCCTTCCACAAGTTGAATAAAACACTTTTCGCTCTACTTCACACAAGGAAAAAAAAAAAAATCGAATTCTTCCCCGATAAAACTCCCTTCGGATCCTAGTGGAGTGCAGCAACCACTATTCTATTTACAAAAAATCATCTATGTAAAAATATCACATCCAAGCAACAAGTCCGAGGGAAGAAACACCCGACGGATTTATCTCTTCCCCAACCAGAAGCTTTACTCCACGTATCCAAATTTTTACTGATACTAAAATCTCTTCCCGAGTTAATAACTCCGGAAATACACCAAGAAATCAGTAAATATACAACAAAAAAGCTATCAAACTCTCAAATTCAAATCCGTTACTTTCTACCTCTACAAGAACTGTCAACTGTACAGCAAAAATTGCAAGCAAAGAAAAGCAGAAAAAACCAGGAAAAAAGAACTTCGAGATTTTTGTCTAAAAAAAATTCGGAAAAACCTACTCTCCTTTGAACTGGAATCAATCGGATTTTGTGGCCTCTCACTCCGTTAACTCGTCTACAAACTTCGAAATCGAACCCGAATTTTCAGGGCGCTCTCTTTCAGTTGGATGGGGCAAGGAAGGGGCCGTCCGAGAGGATTTTCCGCGCATCGTCCTACCACGAGGGCAGCCGTTTTTATACGCTAGGGAAAGACTGGGCTTCCGGTGGATGTCCCCAGACCAACGAGAACACGCCAGGTGGCCCCTAAGGTGGGGGAGTGGCAAAGGTGAGCTTGTGGTCACCGCGTCGGCGATTCGTGCTGATACGATTCCCTTCGGGATATCAAACGCGTTTCCCGTTTTCTGTCAGTCTTTTTTTTTTTTTTAATGCAGCATGTGAGTCCCATGACCATCGGATATCGGTTTATATATTGAAACGGTGAGGTGTGGTGGACTCTCATGGGTTGTGGACCAGTGATTTGATGGTGGGAACTGGGAAGGACGGGACGGCCGACCATTTTGACTGGGGTGGGGATTGGTGGGCCCCACGGCCGTGAGGACGGGCCGTGACCGTTGTTTGACTAGAATATGGAAACGAAGTCAAGCGCCATGGCAGCTATGTAATCCGGGGAGACTTTATAAAAAAACTAAGAATCAAAAAACAAATAAAATAAAATATTATTAATAATAAACAATATACCAAAAAATAAATAATATAAAAAAGATAATATTTTAATATGACTGGTTAACATAAATAAATATACTGAATTCATGATTCTTTTCCATGTATTACTTCACCACGCACAAACGATGGAACAAGAATCTTGACTCATAAATGCTCCGCTCTCTATTCGCATCCCATTTGAATTTTCATTTGGATTGAAATTATGTTGACTGAATACTAATTTTTTACCCCACTGATTGCTTACGAATAATAAAATTATTATATAATAAAAAATTAATTTATTAAAAAATATTTTAAATAAATAATAAAAATATATTTATTTATATTTTGAAGATCAATAACAGATTTTAATCATGTAATTAAATAGATATAAATAAATTTCAATATTATTGATATAATATTTGTATTTAATGCAGGAAGAATAGTTAGATAAGAAAATTCTGATATGTAATATATAAAAAATTAATTTTAATTTATATAATATTTATAGATGAAAATTTAGTGCTGATATGAACAGTTTATTTGATTGTTTAATTTTTTTAATCTTTTATTTTTATATATATATAATTATATATATATATATATATATATATATATATATATATATATATATATATATATATATATATATATATATATATATATATATATATATATATCATAAACCACTCAATGCATATATTTTAAATGTCTTAATTAAGTTATTCAAGCTGTATAGTTACAATAATGGCATCGTTGGATACGATTCTTTCTCACAAATAAATAAATAAATATGAATTTTATTATAAATAAATAATTAAATAATTTTAATTTGTTTAGAATGTTTTTTATTTTCTGATGGAATGTTAAGAATTTATTCTCATCTTATTTCTTCAAAATAACTTGTGGTAGTTATGGTATTGTTTATTGCCTTGTTTTGTACCTTTGTGGAGGCAGCTCTTACGAATTTTTTTTTTAAACATTTTAGATTGGCCCGCTCAATCGGGGTCTAATCTTAGCGATGGTAAGAGAAAATACAATCGTTTGTAAATAAAATCATGGATAATAATCAGATATTAAGGAAGTTTTTTTGATCATTTTAAATTTGAAATATAATAAAAATGGAATGTCAACATATATGGTTTGTGTTTTGTAGATGCCTTACAGTAGTTATCAAGCCATGCTCAATTCTATAACATTTTATTTTTTATTTTAAATATTGATTATATTTTAGTAAGACACTGCTATAAGTACTTTATTTGCCATTTGCTGGTGAACAAACTAAGTAGTACAATCTTAATTCTAATTTTGGAGGTTACACTATAAGATTTTTAAATCTAAAGATATCAATTATCTCGATGAGTGATTGGGATCAAGATGGATTGAGATCTTGTATCTTAGTTAGTATGACAAGAAAAAATTAAAGAGGAACTTTTTTTTAAAGAACTCACAATATTCTAGAATTAAGATATTGATATGTCAATCAATATAATAAATCTAAGATTATTAACTATATTTAAATATCAATTTTAAGAAATACAAAAATTAGATTAAAAAATAAAAAATAAAAAATAGATTATCAATATGAGTATACTATATTGGTGGATATTTCTTATTTTATTAATCTTATATCAATAAAAATGATAGGACCAAAGTTTTTATATATGCCATTAGATTGGGGTGGGGGCTTGTGCTCGGGACCGGTACAAACTAACATTCATGGTCTCAATTGAGATAAAAACCTTACATGGAGGGCAATGCATGGTATGGTCTACGTATATAAGTGAGAGGTTGTGCATTTGAATGTTATCATTTATATATGCAATAAAATAGGTTGATGGCCTTAGCTTATTATTTATAATATGTAATTTATAAAACTAGTAAGTCTTGGTAAATATATTGTGACAAAAGGAAAAAAGAAAGCCATACGTTTCATGTGAAAAGCTAAGAATTACCCATGTGGCAAGAACAAGTATTTACTTTATGACCATAACAGGCAGGCCATAATCTCCATGATAGGAGGATGACACATATCTAAATGAACCAAAGGATGAGGGTGCTAGCACTAAAGTTCCCATGGAATGTGACATTTGGCTACATTACAGCCATACTATTTAATCGTTTGCAACAAAAATAGTGGTTTTCTTTAAGTAGATGAATTCATTTCATACAATTTTGATCCACATAACCAAGCATGGGTATCACACCATGTACCTCAGCATTAAACCATGTAATGCAATACATGTACATCGAAAGTAAAACTAAGTCCAAGGAAAGGGCATTTGTTTTGCTACGTTACTTCTAATGCATGCTATGAACATATCGTAGTTACAAGGTGTCATAAATAAGAATGACCGCTTTTGAAGGTACAAAGGACCAATTACATCCATGCGATGGAAGCCACAACTAGTCTAACGGCAAAAGACAGGTTAATTTAAAGCAAAAAAAAAAATGCAGTACTTATTTGTTTGCTTGGATGCCTAACGTCCTCAGCACGGAATCTACGATCAAACAACGTAGATTTAGAAAAAGCCAAAAATATCACAATAAAACTCACAAATCCAGTATTTTTTCAATACCACTTCTGGATAGAGAATAACATCTATGTATACTATATGTATATGATAATTATAAACTATAATATATATCTCTATTTTATATCAAGCACCATCCGTCTAGAAGTGACTATGCATTGCAACAGATACAGAATAGATCATTAACGTTCCAACTAGATACCTAAGCACTCATGATGTATTTTATCTGTGATTGAAATTGAAGTAAAAAAATTATAATAAAAATTGAATGGATCATATTTTTCGAAATATTTGATTGGTAATTGAAATTAAAATTAAAATTAAAATTAAAATTAAAATTAAAATTAAATATTATAAAATAAAAATTAAATTTTAAGAGGTTGAAGTAATCTCGTTCTTTCTTGAAATTGAAACGAGGATAAAATTTTTCAAATCAAATAGTTCAAATATTTATTATTTATTTATTTTTTTTTATTTTAGGTTCCAAATAAAACAATGTCTACGCTCATTTCTCGGAAGTTCCAAGGTAGTGCAACAAATGCGCAAACTTCTCCTCTGGAAGAGTTGCAAGGTATTGCAACAAGTGCAGAGACTTCTCGTATGGGTTTCGCTTGATTTGCCCTCCCTTTTCTCTTCCGTACTCCGCACTCAAATCAGTCACGTCAACCGGACGTGTTCCAAATTCTACTAGAACTAGAATATCTCTATATGGAGATTTGTTGCTGCCATGTGTCATTATTTACGAGCCGTCTCGACTCTCGTGCCCATCCTTTGTTCCCCAGTGCTCCCGAGCCTCTCAAGGTCACGCACCAAAAATAATGAAATTATGAAAATAATGGGAAAGCGTTAATAAAGGTGATGGTAACATTCAAACTTGAAATAATAATAAAATTGGTCGGTAAGCTTACTTTTAGATTAAGATTGCTTTCTACTGTCACCTTGAACCTTCCAGGAATGAAGTCTCGCATCAGGAAGATTTTTAATTACATGACAGAAAGTTGATTTTGCGAGCACCTTTTTTTTTTTTGATGGTCAAAACTCACGTCAAAGGTGAGAAATCTATGTTAGCTTTCTTTTGCTCAAGAAAAGCTTCACACCGATTAATCATCTCCGTGAACATCAATTTTTTTGAAACAACTTTTAAATCAAATTTTTTATTAAATTATTATTAAAAATCATAATAATTATACATATTTTAAATTATTTATAAATTATATATTTTGAAAGAATTAAGAATACATTTGATTTTCGATCGAAATCAGAATTAAAATCAAAATAGATTACAATAAAAAGTAGGATTGTCATATCCTCTAACATATTTGATTTATGAATTGAATTAAAATTTAAATAAATTTTGAGTTGATAAAAATTAAATTTTAAAAAATTAAAATAATTTTTATTCTCTCTAAAATTAAAATAAAAATGAAACCTCAATCAAATAGGTGAAATAAAAATCATCTATTTTTATTTTTATTTTAGTGCTAGGCTCTTTCCAACAAAATATATTCTAATTAATTTGTATAACACTTAAAATGATTAACAGGTCACATGCAGTCATTATGTTCGACATAGCGTCACATAAATAAATAAATGGAAACAGAGTACCTTCCTGAAGCACTATTAGGACCCAAAAAAGAATATGCGTTTTGTAGCATCAGCAAGGCTGACAAAAGATAATACTTTAGTTTCACGAAGGAAATGAATTTTAGTACAAGATGCTGTGATTTTTATCTCACTTAATGATCCAAATGGCATTTCTTTGGGAAAGGATGATCAAAATTGAATAAACTTTGCTAGCATGAGGACATGATGACTATATCTTATTAAAATTATATATAATTTATTTTTTTATGAAACTATGCACTGCAGGGTCCAGGTAAAAATCTTTTTTCAGACGATTTTGTTCAAAAAATATTTTATTTGCAAATGCATTAAACATGCACATCATGTTCAGCAGGATAATGAAGATCATAAAGAAAATATCCGATCCAAATCAAAAGAATGGCCAATCCAAGTGTTCTCCAATTCGACAGTTAAACATCAGATATTGGAACTAATGAATTTAAATTTTACTTAGTGTGCGCTTCCTCAGATGGTATGCAAATTTGTTTCCCATTAGATGTTTAGAGGGAGAAAAAATATAAAAAACTTGTAGAATAAATCCAATATAATCAGAAATAAATACTTGTATGTTCAAGCTCTGTATTTTGCTGCTAGCATGCCTTTTTTTCTGAAAAAAAAAATCAAAAAAAAAAAAAGAGGTCAATCACCAAAGAAAACAAATAGTGGTCCTCCAATTGGATGGCATGACTTTAAGCCCCTCATCCACCAAATTTTTGAGTGGTGGTTTGTCACTTGGAAGGGCGTGGCCACAAGCACACAAGCAACTAGAGATTTTTTTCTTATAGTGGCTCGCATTTTTCGTCCCACAGAGCGTGACTTTTGTTGTAAAAGACAAAATGGAGCAAGCTAAACCAATTACATTTCAGGATTACGAGGCTTCCACCAACCATTCCATTAGCGTCTCATGATTGGAAGCTTGAAACTACAATAATAACAAGATGAAAACTTGCTGTATCCAGAGATTTTTCATCTCATTAGATACTGTAGGTTGACAGATATAAAGGGACATGTCTCTTTTTGCAAGGATGAGCATGACCAAAATCCAGGAATAAGGAAAAGAAAACATAAAGAACAATCTAACCCCACCATGAAACAATGTACAAGCATCAACTTGTGGCAAGTATGATGGCTACCAGATTTCATCTCCTAAAAGTAGTATACATATTTACCATTATAATGGAGAAAACCTTGACACTTTGTGGTCGAATCATCATTGCATATGAAAGGCTGCCAATTGTTCATTATATGACATCGTATGATTCCTTTTTGTTAATAAATATACATCCTAGCAAGTTTATCTATATTTGAATATATGGAATGATTCGGATTGGGTCATCTGAGTTCTAAGTCCAAACTTGCCTTGACCTAATTATATTTTTGAGTTGCATGTTATATTTCCCTAAAAAGAAGATGATGCAGGAATTTTAATAGTTTGAAGTATCCAGAGTATTGGAGAGACAAAAGAATGCATTAGTTTTGCTTCTGATTTTTAAGCTTTCATTAATATTATATGTGAGGATCCATTTGAATTTATGTCTAGTGTTACATCGGCTATGCAATAGTCAATAGATAAATTCTGGATATTTATATAAAATCAAAGAATTCAAATCATATATTCTATCTAGTCTGTTTGGATGAATTTTTGGATTACAATAAAATTATATTCTCTTTATGCGGATCAGGAGATGCTACAATGGAGGGTTTATAATGGATTTGAGGCATTCATAATTAGATTTGAATAAATTTAGACTCTTTATCTTGATAAAGACATCATGACTTAAATGGAGAGAATATGAGAATCCACATAGAACTATTTAATCTCACATTGTGTAATAGATAGTTCCTGCATATTTATATAATATATTTCGGATATTTATATAAGATCAAGAAACTTAAATAATGCTAGTTTTTTTATGTGAGATCAAGAGTTGTGACTCTATGCCTCTAATATACATCACACATGTCAAAATTATCTAAATATATTAATTTATATGCTCCTGTTGCTTCTCTATACTTATTTAAAAAAAAAAAAAAAATTCATGGAATCCATAATTCAAACCAAGTGAGAATTTGGACTCTTGATTCCTGATGTGAATGGGAAGTCCTCGAATGAAATGGTCTACTCACAACCCGTGACCTTAATTTGAATATGGTGTCTTACGGAATCCATAATTCAAACCAAGTGAGAATTTGGACTCTTGATTCCTGATATGAATGGGAAGTCCTCGAATGAAATGGTCTACTCACAACCCGTGACCTTAATTTGAATATGGTGTCTTGTCGTACCAAAAAAAAAAAATGGAGTGTCCCGATTTGAATGGCGAGTCCTGATATTAATTTGCTGTGTAACTACTAAAATGCACTGTCCTGGAATGGACTACTCACAACCTTCTATAACCAATGATGATTCAGGACTATGGACAAAGTTTCGAGGTTTTTGGCAAAAATATCAGCTACCAGTAAGATGCATGAGCTTGGTGAGAGTTTTTTTTTTGGTAAAGGTGAGAGGTTTTTAAGGTTTGCCTCAATGATTACAACCAAAAATGTCTTATTTGAATTTTGGATAGTTTATTGCTGAAGTATTAGAATGTAGGTAATCATGTGAATAATTATCAGCAATCTCTGCCTGTGGTTCCCGAGGTGGATGCTTTAGCAAAAAGAGTCGCCAACCTTGTGACCATAAAAATCTTCTTTCTTCGTTGCTTCCAATTTGGTAGGGAGTCCCTTTCATCTCTGCCTCTTGTCACATATCCCCTTTGAGAAGTCTAGATCATGGCTATAGCTCTCACTCACTCTCTTTTGCCCGGTCTCTTAAATTTCGTGGTAAAACGCCAAAAGAGTTTGAACAATATGAAGTGCTTTTGCCGAAGGTTGGCTCGGAGAAATATTTCCCACCTAAAATTACGGAAGATGGAAACTTGTATATCAGCTATGGGACATGTCCTCGAGACAAAGTGGTAGACTGGAGAAAATGAAGGCGTGTGGAATTCATAGCATATAGCATACGAAGTCGCCAAATAATTTTCAAAGCTTTGGCAAGATTAGAATATTTCCACATTATGCACATACACATGGTCCGAAGCAAACCGAGTTGCAAATTGGCTGGATAGATGTACAAACCAAGAGAAAAATGCATAAAGTTAAATGAGAGAGATGTCGGTCAGATTGATTGGTTGAACTCGGCTTATTTAGTCATGCTTTGATACATTCCATAGGAACTACCATCACAGACTTTTGCAATGAAGTGAAACATCCATTGACCCATCTATAATAATGCCTCTATTGTTCACAATTTTTGATTTGGTAATTTAATTTTGTCACTGCAAACAACATGATATGGTTTAGTCTTAGACTGTTTGTGGTATGGTATATCACCAAATAGGATTAGGAGGGCTTTCTTCCCTCTTGAGAATGATATGCACACACTGATAGTGCGTTGCAATTAGCAAAAGAAGGTTGTAACCCAAAAAAAAAAAAAAAGCAAAAGAAGGTACTAGCAAGTTTCTGCCAATAGGCTTTGCACCTTTATTTTCATTAATAATAATAATAAATCATGGCCGTTATTAGCCATTATTTTTTTAGAGAGGTGCTAAGTGAGCTTCTCTTCGTTTGTAAGGACTTTGCAGAAAGCATGAATACATAGTCCTTTTTGTCTAATTCCATCTGTCTCTTATTTCTTCCCCTGTTTGCTTTGGTTCGATTAGAGAATTATAAGCCATCTATTGACAAGCAAAGCAATAGAAAAAAATCACATATTCTGCACTAATAATGCAGGGTCTGTTTTCGGTCTGATTCAAAGTAGATACATATCAGTAAAAAGGAAAATATCTCAGTAGAGAATCAGCTGTTTGATTGATTTTGGAAGCATGAATTGGTTTTGAGCTAGATCTACAGGACCTCTTTAGAATTGTCCATGGGCCAAGCTAGTTATGTAAGTACATCATTTCATGACCGAACAAGGGTAAAATGGCGTGCTTGAGCTTAGCCTAGCTTGTCAAGCATTGCAGCCATCTCCAAGAACAGGGTTTATAATTACATATTTCAACATATATATATATAAATATAATGCTTGTGCAATACATATGTTATGATCTCAGCATCCTTCAATAGGCCATTAGGCTTACTGAACTGCACTTAATTGTTGGCTTCGCCACTTCTAAAGAGTAGCTACTTGACAGTTGTTTACCTAGTTTCACTACTGCCCCTGTTGAGCCACACCTTATTACTGAAGTATAAATAAAAACTTTTCAGGCTCTTGGCCTTCATCATTCTAACATGATTTGGATACTTGACATGTCACTAGAATTCAAAACCTTTTCCTCGATCTAGTTGCATAATCAAGTTAAATCATATTTGATGGTGGGCTTAACTGTGACCAGAGATACTTGAATGGCCATCGTTGCATAAGGGAATAGCAAAGATAAATTCTAATTAATAGGTTTGGAGAAATTCAAACTGTTGAAGCTTAAACCACAACAACTAAAATAATACATCCATCTATTCGAAGGATTAACAGGTTACAGAGGGCCAGTCTAAAAATTTTGGTGGAAATTGTTGCTTCTGTTCTAAACATTTTCTTGTGCATGCATCTGTGCGCTTGCATGCGCATGCCTGTGTTTTAGTGTCGGCACACCCATCTCACATGTATGTTGATATATTTTAATTTCTTGATAAATGAACTTTAAGTTCTCTCATCCGCCATGTATGGATAACTAATCAAAAATTTTGAAGTACCGGAGATTTTTTCCTTTTCCCATGGCATAATTTTCCTCTTTGGTGATCATTTGCTCTAGTCCACATTGTCTTCTTTTCTTCATTTTCCCATTCATTTCCAGCATAGCAGTAACATCAACCCTTTTTAGTGCTTCTATTCTAAATTTACCACTAATCCTGTTCTCTTAATACCGCTATTATCATGAGTTTGCCCCTGCTAGGTTTTTTCTCAGATTTAGGTATACCTGCTGCCGTGAAGATCATGTGGATCAATCAAGTCATATCAGAGCCAGTCGGCAACATCATCACGAATACTATGATGCTCAGTTCATCAATAACATTTTTGTGGTGCCACTTACTATTGCATAAGCAACAAGCATGTACTAATCGATGTCTTCGGATAAGAACAGAAATTTGGAGAATTATTACAATCACAGTAGGACCCATATAAAAGAGGCATGAGAAAAACAAGACATGCTGATTTAAATCTGAAAAGCAAAAGTCATATACTTCCAAAACAAGATGGAAGAATTTTATTAGGATAAAACTACTTTAAGGTGACCTACATATGGCAATGCCCATGTTAAGGAGGACATAGAAATGAATCTAATCAGAAGTAGGCATGTTTGGTTTTCTGGGTCCAATTAGACTAAACAAGGACAAGCACTTAGAAAGTAAAATTCACATATTTTTATGATCTCCAGCATCTATAGCAAGTTGGTACATGAATGATAACTGCTGTGCTGGCATGGTAATATGATAGGATACGTACATTAAAAAATTACTTCACAAATAATAATCTACATGTCTTGAAACATGGATGGATATAAATTTGCTAGACTTAGATGGTTAGATCTAATGAAATATTACATCATGCTATTGAAATAATTAATTTTGATACTTATTTGATGATTAGGTTAAAGATTACAAAAAGTACATGAATTCTAACTTTTTGATTTTTTTTTTTTTGGCAATGCAGCTCAAATTTAATAGCTTGGATCTTGAATTTATCCTTCATCATTGATTTTGAATCATTATATTTATTTTAATAAATTAATGTTAAGTATGTACTCTATATGTACACATTCACACACACACACACACACATATAGGATTATAGGTCCGTTGTTGCATATTACATCTATACTGGATTGAATCTAATTATGTGAGTCCCAGTCAAACCCAATCTCATTTTATTCATGCTGGTTCCCAACAGTGTTTATCCAGGCTTTCTATTTCTGGTTGCATTTTTTAAATTTATCTCCAGCACACACCTGCTTTCAATTTTCGTTCATTCCCCCCCCTACTTCTCCCTTTTATTCCTCGTCCGAACTCCGTCGTTGCCGGCGTCGAAAAAGGAAAGAGGCATTAAAAAGAAAAAAAAAAGGGTCAAAAAAAAAAGCGACGCGAACAAGCCCGCTTCCCTCACAGATCTCTCTTGCTGTTCTGGGTAATAATTATCTATTCTTGTAGAAACCGTCTTTGCTCATCGCCAGAAGGAGAGATCAAGAAGGTAACTTTTCGATTCTCTCACTCTCTCACCAGATCTAGGGTTTGAAAATGCTGGGTTCTCTACTGTGATTTTGGTTTCAGTTCATGTTCTGGAGCTCTTCTTGATTCCTCCTCTTCGGTCGAGCTGATTCGATCTCGATGTCTCCGGGAATGAGGTCGGTTTTGTTCTTGATGTTTTGTGATTATTGTTTCCTCGCTCTTATGATGGTTTTTCGGTGGGATTTGGTGTTGGTTCTGGGGTGGGGGATTTGATCTGCAATTGGGGGTGTGCCTCTGTTCCAGATCGCGGGAGTGAAGTCAATCTTGGAGAGGGGATGGGGGAGAGCAGGCTGGGGACTGTCGGTGCGCTGAGCCTGTCAGTGGTGTCGTCGGTGTCCATTGTGATCTGCAACAAGGCGCTCATCAGTACCCTCGGGTTCACATTTGGTGAGAAAGCGAAAGTCGAGCCAATGAGATTGTAGTTTGTTTGGGGTTGCTTTTGAGAAATTTAATGTATTAATTGCATCGATCAGTTGGCTTTTACTTGTGGATATTGCTGTCTTGTCTATGCTTCCACCTTTGTTGTCCTTGGAGGCTTTTTCTATTGCATTCTTTGATCATTGGCTAGGGTTAGGTGGCAGTTAGTCTAGCAGGATTACTCGTAGTTCTTTTCAACTCTGTCAGCCAGTAATTTCTTCTGCCAATAAATTTATTAGCGATATTTTGTTGGCTGGCATGCAGACAATAATATAACTTAAATTTATTCTGAAATGCGATTGTCCTGGCCTTCTAAACAAATAATCTATTAAAAGTAGAATACAGATAGTATTACAATAGATCAGATCTTGGAAGAAGGGATCACTAGATACTATCTCAAGCTTACTTTCAAGTTGCTTTAACCTCTGCTTTCACTCCTTATGCCATTCTAAACTGTAACCAACATAAAAGTCCTTCCCTTGATTCCTTCTTGTACTTGGTTTCATGCTCCCAAATTAAGCTTGGAACTCTCAATACAAATGTTGATAAATATTTAGATACTGTGGGTTTATAGGTAAGATATTATACACATACTGCTAGTTTTTGTAGCAGATGATTAAGGATAATATTTTCTTATCTTGTTAGGCCAATGAGAATGCTCAGATCTTGCTCCTTGCTTGTTTGCTAGCCCACTGGCTTGATGTTCTAAAGAGATTGGAATGAACATAATCATGTTAGGCTAATGACAATGCTCAGATTTTGCTCCTTGCTTGTTTGATAGCCCACTGCCTTCATATTCTAAAGAGATTAAAGTGAACATGTAATCATCAACCATCATGCTTTTGGAGTGTGCGGTAGTATTAGCAAGGTGGAGATAAATTCTCCATAGTGAAACTTGGAGATTGTCCAAGAATCAATGTTTCTGTTGCTTGCTTTGAGTTTCTCAACTTTATTCCTGTATCTGCCCAAACCTCTATTTGTATGATTAAAGGCTCTTATAAGATTCTGTGAAACTTAGTTAACATTTGGTGGTGCACAATTGGTGTATGGATGTGTATCTTCGGACACAACCTGATATGATTCCTTAAGATTTAGTGTTCATATCTAAAGCAATTGTCTAAAAGGTGTCATGGATCCTCTCCTGATATCTTATTTGGATAGAGTTAAACCACAAAGTCTATAGGGGAAAATAAGGGTATCTGGGATTTTGGGACTTGTGAAAATTAGCTGTGCATTAGAGTTATATGAAAGAAAGATAATGAAAATAAAAAAAAAAAATCTTTGATATTATAGGTTTGATAGATTATATTCTAAGAAAGGATTCAAAGAACTGTAATGTTATTTGGACACTTTAAATTTTGGTTTTCTTGACATGTCAGTGCTTGGATGATCAGGATATAGCATGGCACTCCTTAACAGTTGATGCCAAATCATCAAATTATTCACATGAAGTTGTAAAGTAAGGTAGTCAT